>NW_023396781.1:3444575-3682683 GCF_011125445.2 Fundulus heteroclitus | reverse complement strand
ATTATTTTTTTTTATGTCTGTCCACCTTTACAATGATTAATCTATAAATTATGTGCAGTTAGTTCAGCCCATTTTTTTTCAGTGAAATGGTAAAAATACCAGATAAGGGAAGCCATTTGTTACATTTACTATACATTTGATCTTTTCTTCTTGAGAACTATAATAATCTGCTGTTAAGCAGGTATAGTTTTATGCATAGAAAAAGTGACAAAAAACAATTATGGTAACATTTGGCATTTTTTATTTACAGGAAGAAACAGAAACAAAATATGTGAGGATAAACACCTTTGTGCCAATCTTACAAATATTTTTAATGAAGGGGACCTGAAACCAGCCTTCTAGCTAAACAGGTCCACCATCGTCCTCCTTCAGCTGCTGCCCATCCAGAAGGTCCATGGATGACCACAGGAGATAGAGGTGCTGGTGACCTTCTACTGGCTGGCCTGCTGTGCATCCTATAGGGAAACAGCTTGCCAGTAAGATCTCTTACCTTCTTGTCCTTAAATAGAGCCAACAATGACACACAATTGATAGATTATATTAATTGGATAGAAGATTAAGACATATCAGCATATTACCTAAATTACAAGTTAATTTTATATTTGGTACAGGTCAAGCGGAGAGCAATGCTACAACAGGTACCACGCCAAGGCTGATAAAACATCGTTGAGCGTTGCCTTTGGTGATCTGAAGACATGGTGGCGTTTCATCTTCTTAAGTGCTGGAGGTCCGCCCGACGTTTGCCCCAAAAGTAATCACCGCCTGCTGCATCCTCCACAATATTTGTATAGAGGCAGGGGACCAGCTTGACGTGGAGGACGAGACGGTTGACCAGAGGAGGACAGCCATCCGGGCAGCTGAAGACAGGGAGCTGCTCCAGCTGGCTGCATGTTTAAGTGAACATGACTACATCTGACCTAACGTAGATCAGTTGGAGTCATGTACACATGCTGCTTCATTTCATTTTTTCACTACCTGTAAAAATACATAAAATAATCAGTAAATTAATTTCCATTCCAACTATTTTTAATTGTAAGTTTATAGGCAATGTCTATTTGAGAGATCTTCTATGAGATCTTAATAGGAGTTATTTCTTTGTTTAAAACCATGTTAGTGACTGTTAATAATTTGTTGAATATTTACACCTTCATTCTGTTCCAAAGATTAAACATTTGTATAAAATAAATGTCTGTTTTTTCATATACTATTATTACTATTATTTTCTTTCCCTCTTTCTCCTCTCAATTATTCATGTCCTGAATCAGAAGAAACTCACTTAGATAAGAAAAACATTTGTAGATTTTATTTATTTATTAATTTTAGATGCTGCTGTCGTCCTAGGGAGACATTACAATTTATTCCAGCAAGTATTGAGTTAATAAAGCAACAACGCGTCAGTCAGATAAACACAAAACAAATAAATCAGAACCAGCGGTACTACGCACACTACTTGGCCGACAGAAGTGTACTAAAGACGGACTAACATCAGCCCTGGGCTGCTGCTATATTTCTTTCTTTCTTTCTTTCTTTCTTTCTTCTCTTTTCTTTCTTTCTTTCTTTCTTTCTTTCTTTCTTTCTTTCTTCTTTCTTTCTTGTCTTTCTATGATCATAAAAAAACCCTCTACTTTACATCAACGGCCATATTTTCAGGTTAGTTGGTTTTAAAGTTTTACAAGAACAAAAAAAAAAGGAGGTTAAATTGGAATTCAGAGTGAGCCTCAGACTGACCTAACTAACAACAGTAAATAAAACGGCAAATCACTCACTACCCTACCTACTTACGAGAACGAGGACGAAACTGACTACCCTCAACAAACTCCTTAATATACAGTCACAACTTTTAGGTATTGACAAGGTTGCCCGATGTGCTGCACAACAAGGTGTGGCTGGTTGGATAGTAGAACGCTAGACGTCGGCCTCTTCCCCTAGTAACAAATCCGCAGTCAGCAGTCTTGGGGATCCAGGAATCATGGCAGGGCACCTTCACACTGAAATTTACATATTAGAAAAATAAAAACAGCATCTTACCAAAGAAGAAGAAAAAACGGATAGCAGAGTATTGTTTTGGCTGCTGACTCTTCTGAATATAACCACAGATGGGCATGAATATAATTCAAAGTGGACCTTAAGCAACAGTTAATCCTCAATGTTTGTCCATAGGAAAACTTTGTTCTCTGCCATCTCAAAGGTTTATTGATAGCGGCTGCTTTTAGGTAGTATGCACTGTTTTAAGTTATTTAATACTTAATAAATAACTCTGTCTGTTCGGTATTGTCTGGTGAATATCAGCCCAAACAGCTGATATTAGGATGATAGTTGAAAAGGTGATTTGAGCACTGGCATTCTTTTAACAGCAAACTCTGCACACATATAGAATAAAGGAGTGACAACTTCTTTTCAAGTTCAAAAATTTATGAACAGAAATAAATGAACATACAGAGAACACCACTATAGAATGCTATTTATCTGTATTAACTCTATATACGTGCTTTTAGTGGTCAGCATGACTGGAAAGGCACTGTATAAGTTCAGTCCATTTACCATCACTATATATATTTCAATCAACAAAACCTCTCTACTAGGCTAGGGAAGCTTAACTAAAACTACTAAGCAAAATTAAGATAAAAAGAAGCTAAGGAACAATGTACACACAAAAGAAACAAAAGAACAAACAAAATAGTTGAAAAACGTCATCAGAGTTGAATCCTGTTTCACCGCAGATCCAAGTTAGAGAACTAAAGTTCATCTTAAAGAACGTGGAATGAGATCGAATTAGCTTAACTAATTTAGGACAACATTTGATATGTGTTTCACCCATTCACAATGCAAACCCTGAGTTAAACAAAACATTTTTTGATGAAATAACATTTCAAAGAATGATTTGCTCAGTAAAATCAATATCTGTAGGACCCATGATTTCATTAATTATTCCTTCAGGAGGCTAGGGGGTGCTGTAGCAATCAGTCACTTGATGGGTTAACCCTAAAGTTATACAAAACACCATTAAGTCGACATTCATCTTCCCTGATGTAATAACGCTCGTAGCACTATCAAATGATGTCGGAGTGAAACGAAAACAAGTTTTATATTTATAACGAACTGTAGTAACCTTTACTTAGTGGTAGCCGTGAGTTATTAAGAGAGGCTAACTAGTGCTATTCTAGTGGACATACGGTGCTAATTTAAAAAGACTTTAAAGTGCTATCTGGTCGTAATGAGCGGACCAGACAAAACAAACATATATCCCATCAGTGTATAAAACTCTTATGGAAATAAAGTGTGTTATAACCCCAAATAACACTCAAACACATCAGCAAAGCTTGGTTTCCAGAATTCTAGGGGAGGGTAGCCTATAAGCTCCGGAAAATGTACTCGGTCAAAGCTTCAAACAAAACAGCTTAAATCATCTTAAATAAACCATTTGACTTTCCCCGCCTAACGCCACCAAACCTGTCTGTCCCTCTGTGTCAGTTCGGTTCACTTTGGGCATCCAGTTGGGAGTAGATGAAGCAGGTTGAAGCTGATCCTTCAGCACAGCGAGCATGCGGCTAGCTCGAAAGGGGTCTGTGAGGAGGCAGCTGGGGTCCTTTGCGTCAGTCTCAGGTCGTAGCAAGCTCAGCTCGGGCTTCTTTCTAAAACACACTTTTGAATATAAAAATCTAAATTTAAGTATTTCAAAGGACTTGCAAATATACTGTTTACCATGCAAAGGACAATTTATAGTTGGATATTTATGTTACCGCCCGTTATACATTTATGCTTTCAATTTTAAAAATATGAAATTGATCCTGTTGTTATGCAAGTAACATAATCATATTTTTGGACAATCTAATTGCAAATAAATCTCAATAAATAACTTTTATTTTATTTATTTATTTTTATTTAATTCATTTAAAAAACGCACAACAAAACAACCCTCATTGAAAAAAAGGTTAAAAAAAATCTGAATGAAAAGGAGCAAAAAGAAGTATTTACTTATAATGTTTGCCCCTATTCACAAAAAAACAAAACAAAAATAGAAATAACAAACTTAGAGGTCTATTGGTAACACACGGACAAGATCCACTCAAAACACCAAGACGCATAACAAAACATCATCTTAATCACTAATATAACGCTTCATCAAAAATAAATTTCAAATTTCTTTTAAAAATAAAAAAAGAATTTGAGTGCTTCACCTCACTGTCAAGATCATTCCACAAACTAACACCCTAAACTGAATTACATCTTTCCATCAGCACACTTCTACATCTACTTTTTTCAGTTCCTTTAAAATTCCATTTACTTTCCCTTTCAATAAACTTAAGACTTGTTTTAGCTGTACAGGTATCACACTTTGCATATCTCTTTTGGCAGCGCCTCGTGCGTCATGACGTCACTGCGCGGCCGCAGAATGTCTTCCTGTTTTCTTGTGCTGTGTGGAACATGGCCGCCTGTGTGCTCGGTGTAACACCGGTACATACTCAGCTGACCACGGAGCCCTGCTGCAGGCAGAGCGCGTCCTGCCGCCATGCTGCTCACCCAGCTCCCGGAGGATGTGCTCTACCACATCTTGTCTCATTTGGATCACAGATCTCTCAGTCGACTTTGTCAAGTTTGTAAAAGTATGCATGGTTTTGTAAACAGGGACGCTGTCTGGAGGAAGATTGCACATGGCTGTTTAAACAGCGGGATCACCCGGAACGGGACGGACATGTAAGGAAACACATGAGAAAACAGCTGCTTTTATTTCCCCTCTGTTGTCAGGATTACTTTCGCAGCTGAGCATTCATCCTGATTCTGCGTGGACACGCAGCTTTGATTTGATCGGTTGCAGAACCGCAGTGTACAGAAATAAATTCAAAGCAAGTTGTGTTGAAGCGGAATTACCTCCCCTGAGTTTTGGCAGCAGGCACAGGACGCCCTTTATCGTTCAGATATCAAAACCTGGAACAAATTGACCATTTAACATGTGGGCTACCGTGTCTGTAGACATAAATGCAGGCAACAGAGGTAGAACCACAGCACAGATCACCTGTTTATCTGGTTTTGCACCACAAAATGTGGGTCACAACTATAGTGAAATGATGTCTTCTGATCCCCCTGAGGAGACCTACACATGTACAATGTGTCTTTAACTAATTCACCTTCCTGTGTGGAAATCTATCAACCTGTGAAGCTAGAACCTCTGATCATAACTGTGGGTTCCCTGTGGGAGGGTTCTTGTTCTGTTTATTTTTTTTCTTTTCAAAAGTGACATGCCTCTCTTATTTCACAGCTAAAAAGTTTTGTTTTGATTTTAATAGCTAAAACTGAAATACATTTTTTTTCTGAACAGGTTAAAAAGAAAACAGGTCACAGCCTCAAGCTTTCAACTCAACACCTTTGCCACATCTCACCAAAACAAAGACCTCTTTGGGTCAATTCAACGATCCATATCCCAGTTTCATACCTTGCCACTGCCTTTCATGCCCTCTCATTCTGATTCTCCTCAGTAAACAAACCATATCAAACCCATCAACTTAAACATTGTCATTGGTTATGGAGATACATTATTTTAAAATGACTTTCTATCAGTTTTCAAATCAGATACATGTTGCTAGTGGACATAAATAGATTTATGTCCACTATTTGTCATTTATCACCATTTCCTACCTTCACCTAACAATTGGGTGTAAAAAATAAATAAATTCAAAACTACAAAGGCTAAAAAATGACCAAGGGCCACTTTCAGCCACGTGTGTGTCTGCTGCAAAGATGCTAAAAGTGCATGTGTATGAAGTGGCAGTGGAACAGACATATTACATTGTTACTTTATACTTTTTGCTACTTTTAATAATATTTGTAGCCAAGTAACATTTAATAAGAGTCTGTTGTTGGCAAATGACCACATAACAGATGATATCTGAGGAGAGCTTTCTCTCCCTGGGTCCCAAAGCAGCTCACTGTTATCAGAATGAAAACATACTTTCATGTGGGCTGTCCTTTCCCACCTGCTCCATTTGGCCTGGTTCTACTCGGCTCCACCCACTTTGCGAGCATTTCGCGTGCAGTTTTTTTTTTTTTTTTTTCAGTACTGGTGTTGGTTTTTTCGTCCCTGCCCCACAGGAGAGGTTCACCATCCTGGCCATCATGGGTCTTTGGGAAAGCAACAGGAGTATAACAGAGCTGAGTAGCGTTGTTAGGCTAAATGTGTGCTGCACCTTTCTGCCAACTTAGTTCTGACCCCTCTGCGCTTACATGGAATATTTAGCACTGAGTGGATGGAGGACTTCAGATTATTATAACCCTGGGCGGCCGCAATTGCTTCTCCGTTGCTGTCTCCCTTCTTATTATTTAAAGACAGAGATTTTGTTTCAAACTTTGATCTCTAACGCTGCTCACTGTTAATTTTATTATATCGTAATGCCTCACTGCTACTTAACCTCTTAATCACCAAGGGGGTAATTCATGTTTTTTCACAAATTTTCTTCATGTTGGCTTCATTCTTTTTTTAATAAATACCAATGTGGAATCTGTTTTGTAGACATCACATTTAAATATTTTTAAAATCAGTAAAGAGCAGATCATATTTATTACATCCTGCTAGGAAAAATAGAAAGAAAATGTATCTTCAATAATGTGCTCTAATACCAGTTGGTTTTTAGATTTTCTTTTTTGTGAGCTGTGCAGTGTCTTGCAAAAGAATTCATACATTTGACACATTTCAACCACAAACCTTTTTTACGGGGATTTAATTTGACAGACCTTCACACAGTTCTGCATAACTGCAGAGCGAAAGGAAAAGGAGGCATGATTTTACAAATGTTTACCAGTAAAACTAAAACGTATGACCCTATATTCCCGAAAAACTCCCATACTACCTGTGATCACTGGACTCTAGTGATACTTCCAAAAAGAAACTTAAGTCATTCTTTTTTAAACAAGTATTTTAGCCTCAGTGGTCCCTGGGCTGCTATGACAGATGTTATGTTGTTTTAACACGTTTTTAAAGGCTACTTTACCTGTAGTTATACTGTGAAGCACCTTGTGACTACTGTCTTAGAAAGGTGCTATATGAATAGAATTTACTTCAGCATCATCTAGTCAATATTTCTGTAGAAACACCTTTGGTTGAAGGTCTTTGGAGTCTGTCTCAACCTGTTTTGCTCCGGCTGCTTCGAGAACCTTTGTGAATATCAGGTTTTACATCTCTTCACAGATCCTGAGTCGGTTTAAGGTCTGGACTTTGACTAGGCCATTCTAACACATGCACTGATCTAAGCCAAACTTTGGTAGTGACTTCATGTGGCTTTTTTCATAAGACTTTCCTAAAGGCCAGATTTATGTACAAAAATAACAGTTGACAGGTTTCCCCACCTGAGCTGTGCATCTCTGCAGCTCCTCCAGAGTTGTCATGAGCTTCCTGGCATCTTCTCTGGTTAATGCTCTCATTGTCTTGTCTGTCAGTTTAGGTGGATCTCAATGTCTTGATAGGTCAGCAGCAAGTGCATCCTCTCTCCGGGCTCTGGTGATGGAATAATCAGAGCTCTGGGAGACGTTCAAAGCTTGGGATGTTGTAGTAAAACCTGGCCCAGCTTTAGCCTAGACCAGAACTTTCTCCCTGACCCGTCTGCTGGGGTTTCTCGGTTTTCATTATAGAGGTTGCTCTCTAATGTCCTCTGAAGAACCTCTGAGGCCAGAAACAGAATAGCTGGTGTCAGACTCTGATGCTGGTCGCAATGAATTTTATTTAGGGGAGCTAAAAGGAGCTATATACAGAATGCACACCACACTTTTTTGATGTTTATTTTTAAAATATTGTACATTATGAAAAAAAACACTATGTAGTCTGTGGTTTTAGTGTGACAAAATGTGGAAAAGTTATATGGATGTGAATACTTCTGCAATGAATTGTATATTTTACAAAATCCAATTCTGCCCTAGGCCTGGAATAAGCCTTAGAGATCCTCGGCAACAACAGTAAGGCTTTTTGCAAGAATGTGATAAATGCAATACATTTTAATTATTTTTCAAGTTTGGACACAGATGTGATTTAGAGTTTCTATCTGTAGAATATAGGTCAACTGATATTTAAAAATTTTTTTTTACTTAAATGTTATCACACCTCGTTAAAGGTCTGTTTGTAAGAAGGTTTCCAGGTTTTTTTTTCTAAAATGGGTTCAAATATTTGAAAGCATCATACTTGGATCATTGTCCTAGTTAGCCATACAACATTCAGCCTTTTTAACCGATGTGTCAATCACTTAATCTGGATGGCATTAACTTGGCCTCTGGTAATAAAGTAAAAATTCATGATGTTATTTTTGACCAAGACATGTCATTTAAATCCCATATTAAACAGGTTTCCAGAGTTTCCTTTTTTCACCTCAATAATATCGCCAAAATTAGAAACATTCTGTCCAGGGGTGATGCTGAAAAACTAGTCCATGCATTTGTTACTTCAAGGCTGGACTATTGTAATTCTTTACTATCAGGAAGTCCACAAAATGCAGTTCAAAGTCTTCAGCTGATCTAAAATGCTGCAGCATAAGTTCTGATGAAAATCAAGAGGGATCATATTTTTCCAATTTTAGCATCCCTTCATTGGCTTCCTGTTAAATCAAGAATAGAATTTAAAATTCTTCTTCTAATGTATAAAGCCCTTAATAATCAAGCTCCATCATATATCAGAGCTCTGATTACCCCGTATGTTCCTAACAGAGCACTTCGCTCTCAGACTGCAGGTCTGCTGGTGGTTCCTAGAGTCTCTAAAAGTAGAATGGGAGGCAGATCCTTTAGCTATCAGGCTCCTCTCCTGTGGAACCAACTCCCAGTTTTGGTCTGTGAGGCAGACACCCTGTCTACTTTTAAGACTAGGCTTAAAACTTTTCTTTTTGACAAAGCTTATAGTTAGAGTGGCTCATGTTACCCTGAGCTACCTTTATAGTTTTACTGCTATAGGCTTAGGCTACTGGAGGACATCAGGATCTATTTCTCTCACTCTACTGAGTTCTACTGTTCTTCAATTATGCATTACTTGTCGTCATTTCAGCTTTTAACTTTTTGTTCTCTCTTTTTTCTTCATAGTAGGTACACCTGGTCTGGCATTCTGTTAACTGTGACATCATCCAGGGAAGACAGATCACCAGCTATTATCATCTAATGTAGAACAGATTACTGGATCAATGTGTGCTTCTGTGCTTTTTGTCTCTCTTGTTGTGTCTCTGCTCTGTCTTCTCTAACCCCCAGTCGGTTGAGGCAGATGACCGTTCATACTGAGCCCGGTTCTGCTGGAGGTTTTCCTTCCCGTTAATGGGGAGTTTTTCTTTCCGCTGTCGCTTCATGCATGCTCAGTATGAGCTCCAGGAGTGAATGCTGCTTGTTGGGACTTTGAAGCAATCAACTGGTTCCCTTATATAGGAAATTTTTGACCAATCTGTAATATGATTGAATTTGACTTTGTAAAGTGCCTTGAGATGACATGTTTCATGAATTGGCACTATATAAATAAAATGGAATTGAATTGTTTGATAGTCAGCTATTTTTATCTGTGCAGATATCCTAATATCCCGCTGAAGGAGAGAGTGAGGACAGCTCAGAACTGGTACAAGGGAGTTTGCAAAAGGTGGATTCTTCTCAGATGGAAAACAAAGTATGTGAACACTTTCTTTCAGTCTGCAACGCTGACCATCTTTTTCTACACACCACCTAAAGCCTGAATAACTGTATTCTGTAATGTACCGAATGTGAGAGTAATTGTTGTTGCTTATAGAAAGTCTTTAGAGTCATCCCTTTTGCAAGTGCTTGATGTGAATGTTTATGTCAAAGAAGTAAGCTACAAGTATTTTTCATAAATCTGTGTATTTTTATCTTTCTCCACCTTGTCTTTAGGCTGTTGCCATGGTTACAGTTAGATGAAGATGTGCTGTACTTGTCTCAGGCTGCTAAAATTGGAGCATACCCTCTGCACCATGACTCCAGGAGACTCCAGCGAAACCCAGTGGAAATCTTTTCGGGCCACAAGGGCGATGTCTGTCGCTTTGTCCTCACAGACTCTCACTTGATCAGTGGCGGAAGGTAGCTCTTACACCATATGGCCTCTTTAAGGCTTTATTTGACAAAGACCACTTGGATTAGCCATTGTGTAATTATTTGGTGAAAATGTAACCAGTTTTAACTTGAACTACTTCTTAAGCCCAGACATTTTCTTCTGTAATGTAATCTGTATTGGTGCTTATGGCAAACATTTTTTAGACTGTAAAACGCCAAGACGATGGCTTTGGCTATGCATAAAACATGGACAAAACACACAAAAAAAATCATCCATTCATCCACTCTCTCCAGTTTACCCAAGTTGCAGCAGCAATAGAATCAGGAGGTTAACCCACACATTCCTGTCCCAAGCTAAACTCTTCTGCTCACTCTCCCGATTGGTAATAGAGAGCTTTGCCTTTTGGCTCAGCTTTCTTTATATAGATGATCCAGAGAAACGACCGCTTCACTCCAGATGAAGCCCCAGTCTGTCTGTCTGTCCATCTCCCGTTTCCATCTGGCCATCATTCGGGAACAAGACACCAATATACTTAAACTCCTGAGTAACTTGTTTCACAGCATTTTTTGGCGTTCTGGCAGTTTTAATTGGGGGAGTGGCAGTTATTTTTTATTTTTGTTATTGCAAGGACAGCTTCATCCTGTGAGTTACCACCATGTCTTCTAAAGAGGATACTGAAAAGCTGGCGATAGTTGAACTGAGGGATCTGAGAACCATGGAAAGTCCCTCAACACCAGGAGGAACCTATGGACCAACCAAGAGAGACAACCCCGTAGTGTACAGTATGTTCAGCTTGGCAGGAAGCTGCCAACCTTTTCTGGGAGGTTGGACAATTGAGATTCATTTGAGCAATCCAATCTTCCAATGTCATAGACAGGCTCATCTTGGCTTTCCTTCCTCTAGTTGATGAACTGTTGCAAGAGAAAAGGCAGAGAGCTCAGAAAAAAATGAGTGCATCCTATCAATCCACAGCATCAACAACAAGGTGACTTCTACCTTCTTGTGGACGAACTGAGACTCGGCTATTATTTTGGGATACTTTCGGAAGTGAACTTTGAGACAGGATGTTGTTTTCCCGTTTAGGGCGTATACGTGTCTGAAATTAGAATATAAGGCGTTGCATAGTGTAAATACGTGCGTTGTACGTGCATATTACGTTTCTAGTGTATATTTATTGACTGATTAAAATGAAAAGCTGGCAATACTTTTAAGTAATTGCCCATCCATCCATCGCCTTCCGCTTATCCGGGGTCGGGTCGCGGGGGTAGCAGCTTCAGTAGGGAGGCCCAGACGTCCCTCTCCCCAGCCACTTGGGCCAGCTCCTCAGGAGGAATCCCAAGGCGTTCCCAGGCCAGCCGGGAGACATAGTCCCTCCAGCGTGTCCTGGGTCTTCCCCTGGGCCTCCTCCCGTTGGGACGTGCCCGGAACACCTCACCAGGGAGGCGTCCAGGAGGCATCCTGACCAGATGCCCGAGCCACCTCAACTGGCTCCTCTCAACGTGGAGGAGCAGCGGCTCTACTCTGAGTCCTCCACGGATGACTGAGCTCCTCACCTTATCTCTAAGGGAGAGCCCAGACACACTACGGAGAAAACTCATTTCAGCCGCTTGTATCCGGGATCTCGTTCTTTTGGTCACGACCCAAAGCTCGTGACCATAGATGAGGGTAGGAACGTAGATCGACCGGTAAATCGAGAGCTTCGCCTTTTGGCTCAGCTCCCTCTTCACTACAACGGATCGGTACAGCGCCCGCTTCACAGCAGACGCCGCACCGATCCACCTGTCGATCTCCCGCTCCATCTTCCCCTCATTCGTGAACAAGACCCAAGATAGATCTTGAGGTCTTTAGTAGTTGCATCAAATGTAAACACTACTGAATGGTTGCGGCTAAAGCCATATATTCAGCTTCACAGGTGGATAATGTGACTGTGGGCTGCTTTTTAGTTTTCCATGAAACCAATGGTCCCCTTTTAGACAAACTAATACAATAGCCAGTTGTACTACGGTGATCATTGACATCAGCTCCCCTGTCAGCATCACTGTATGCATGTGAGCCGAGATTCTCATCTTCGCATTTTTTGTAACAGTTCTTTTTCAGAAGAGCCTTTGCGATATCGCAACACGTTTCACAGTAGTCCATTGCTGCTCTGTAGATTCTGCAAAGTACTGTGACAGCTTACTCACTACGAAGCTTAAGTCAGACCTTGTACAAGTAGTCAAATAAATAAGGCTGCTGACAGCTTCTCTATATTTTGTGACATTGTCCATTCTTTCTGCATCATCATTATGGTCCAGTTTTTGTTCACAAGGCATAGCTCTAGGTTTACTGACCTGCATATCAAACCTCTGGAGTATTTTCTTTACAATCTTTTTTGAGACATTTTTACACAGTTTTCACTCTGTTCAAAATCAATCCCAAGAAAATATTTCAGCTTTCCAAAATCTACATTTTAAACCTTACAGTAAGAACCTCTTTGACACTTTTCAGTACTTTTTCATCAGTAGCAGCGATGATCAAATCATCCACCCATACATCAAGTATGACTTTATCTTTTCCTGTCTGCTTGGTGTAGACACAATAATCTGCTAGATTTGGCATAAATCTTAGCATAAAGTCGTTTTTTTCATTATTTTGAGTATTAAGCTTCTTCAAATGTTAAAGGCACATCACATTGAAGCCTGTAGCAATAATCAAGATTTATCAGCATTTGGTCATGGATTTCTTTTTCCCGTTACATATTCATTCAGGTAACTTAGCCTTTTCCTCAGCCTAGAGGGGTAACGTTTTGTATTTGCTTCTGCGTCACAAATAGTGTAATTTGTGTTGCCCGCCTCTAAGAGGGTGACTGGATCCTGACTCTGCTCAGGTATTTTTTTCCTTCCACTTCCTTTACTCTATGTTTCGTCTCTTTTATTCTCTATTAAGAATTGTCTGTTTCTTTCCTGGTACTATCGGGTATGTCAAACTCATCCTTTAGTATTCGTTGGTTTGTGTCTTTTGTTCTATAATCTTTTTCTTTTCTTTTTTTTCTTTTTTAAATGTTTTATTTAAGATGCTTAATAAAAGTGTAGCAACACATAGAAACGTAGCTGGTCATTCGTATATCAAAATAAGAAGGGAAATTAACCCTCATAAATATTAGCAGCATTGGACACGTATGCGAACAAGGTAAGTAAGAGTCCGTTTCTCTTAGCATAGATCCACTTATCTCTACAATCATGCACAGAAGATCCACGGGTAAATGTCAGTCCCAAAACCTCCAATGGTTTCTTCCATTTTTGCAGAAATATAATCATCCTTCCATTGATGTAGTATCCTACTTTGATCCAAACATGAATGTCCAGGATCATTGACTTCCATATGGTGATGAATGGAGGCTTGTGTCCAATCCACTTCAACGTGATAGTTTTCCTTGCCAGCATTAGAAGAGTTTATATAATTTCTTCCTGCTGTATCAACAAGTCTGGAACACCTCCAAGCAAGCATATTAGTGGATCTACTGGCACCTTCTTACTTATTGCCTTACTGATGGTAACACATATCGCTGTCCAGAAAGTTTGAATGATGTTACTTACATTCCCACATACAATGAAATCTTGTTCCGATCCAGGTCTTACATTTAGGACAGTTTGGGGAGATTCCCTTTTTATATTTACTGTAAGTGTATGGTAAAATATAGACATTGTGTAGTATGTTAAACTGCAATTCCTTGTATCTGTTGCATATTGAAATTCTGAATGGCAGCAGTAACAATTTATCCCAAACATCATTTTGTATTACGCACTTTTAAAGTTATAGTTGTTAATCCTGTTCAGAAACACTTTTTGTTGTACTGGGTAAAATGGTCCTTCCATTCTGAAAGTAGTCAACACATTATGTATTCACAAAAAGGAGGTTTAAATAATCATTCTCTGTGGGAGCTGCAGGCCTGTAAAAACTCTAACCAAGCTTTGCTGTTCGGTCCAAAAGGCATGGATATTGTTGGAGTTTTGTTCCTGCTCTCACCCATAGACGTTATATACTCACACCCTTTGGTCCCTCGTGTTTTGGGGGCATAGCCTTATCTATTAGTTGTCCCACATGCCAATCATTCTGACGCGCTCACGTAACGCCAGTGTGTGTGCTCGTTCCTTTTGAGTTTTCTCTTGCTGGCTATGCATGCACACTTTTAGTGTTTATGTATCCAGTTAGCTTAGCGGCTAGGTTAGCAGTTAGCCACTCATTGTAGCTCTGCTGCTCTCACCGTAGACTTTGAACATGGCTGAGAGCCACAAGAAGCCAACTGCGTTCATGTTTATGAGAAGAAGAGAAAGAATTCAGTAGAATTGAATAAGACCAGAGTGGATTTGGGAGATTTTTTTTTTCACGCGATCCCCCTGAAGAGCGGAAGAGCAGGTAAGATGGTCTTGCACATGCACAGTTATTCAAAAAGGGAATTAGGGAAACTTCCAGAAAAATCACCGACCCTAGCTTTAAGAAAAGTACTCCAGGATTTTCTCAGCCATGTAATTTTGTCTATGTTCAAGCTGTATATAGACTATAAAATGTTGATATAAAATGCTTGTGCGCTTTGTGATCTAACAAAAACTTTTCTAACAGGTGAGAGCCTGTTAGAAAAGTTTAAAAATTAGCTTCAATTAAGTGGCTTTTTTAAGCACACGTCTGATCTGCAGATATATGTAGAATTTATGCTTGGCAGTTGATATTGAGATTTTAGAGATTCAAATGTTTTAAAGCCTCTATTGTCAGTTAAAATCATATATTGTTTTCATGCCTGACCTCTGCCAGCTTTTGAAGTTTAATCCCACATTTTGTGATAAGAGTTCTGGGTCATCCAATGTTAATAAGATATGAAGTGAGCGACGTTTAAACATTGTCTTAAATTTCCCCCTTGCCCAAATCACATTTCTAAACAGTAAATTGTCTTCAACAATACCTGGTAATTTCCCTATCAGATTTAGTGGGGAAATGGGTTTACATATCGTTGATTACAACTCAAACCAAGGCCATTGTCGGTAGTCCACTGATCCATGAGGAGAGGATTCTGGCCTGGATTGCCAGTATGTAAGGCAAGCCAAATTTGTTTGTATAGCACATTTCAGTCCAAAGAATGCAATGTAGTTTTCTATATTTGGTAAGCTCCACCTACCTGTTCATTTGCCATTTGCAGAGACGCTTCTTTTATTTTAGGCTTCCTGCCAGACCAAATAAAATCTAACATAGCTTTATTTATTACTTTGATATCTTCTGGTTTTAAATTCACAGATAGCATAGATATAGGGTAAACACTGCAAAAACGGAACTAAAAATAAGTAAAATTTTCTTAAAATTAAGATGATCTGCCAATAGAATAAGATTTGTGCACTTAAAATAGGAAGAATTCATCTCCATCATCTTATTTCAAGTGCAGGATGTCTAATTATCTTAATTTAGGGGTCAAAATACTAATTCCATTGGCAAATAATCATATTTACCTGCTCAGATCAAGGACAAAAGCACTATGTTTAAGAAAATTTTTTTAGATCCGTTTTTGCAGTGTATTATTTTTGGCAGTACAGACATCTTAATAAGATTAAAACTTCTTAAAAATGACAATGGTGTAACAATTACTGCAGGGGAACCCGATATTCAGCCAAACACAGAGTTACGATTGAAAGGTTTATTGAAAGTGTTGAGCAGTAGAAGGTGAGGCAGCCAGGCAAGCAGTAGCAGACTTGGCAGAAGAATCCTGGTTGAAAGTGCTGATTTGCAGGAATGAGCAGACGACTAGGAGATGTACGCGGTGACAGATCCAAACAGGCCATGTGAACTGGAAAACCATCAGAACAGGCAGAACAAACGGCAGGGACTCACCGAGAAACTGGCAGGGCTGCAGCACGCAGATACAAGAGATCCTCTAGCAGAAGAGTCCAGCTGTATGCTCATAAACAATCTGGTAGCGAAGAGCACAACACACTGGGCGAGAAACGATGAAGAGAGTGAGACGTTCTTGCACATATGAGTAGGCAGAGGCAGGTATAAGTAGGCTGGTGAACAGATGAGCTGAGTAACTAAGTGGCAACAGGTGGAGATAATCTAGAGTGGGGTGGTGGCTGGAGGTGGACTGAGCTGATAGGATAGTGACTGGTGGCTGAAAGTGACAGGCAAAATGAGAAAAGTCCATAAGAGTCCAAAAGCAAAAATAAACAAAAACTCAAATCATGACAAATGGGAGCTTCATCCATCTGGTCAGATTTTCTTGGAGTGCTTTTATTAAAGAGTTAATATTATTTCCATATAATTGGTCAAATGTATCCAAAAGTCTTGGATACATTTGATCACAGCTGGTAGAGATTTAGTTGGTTCTGTTAAGATTAACAGGACGTCGTTTGTGTAAAGCAGAATTTTGTGTTGCATTTTACCAATGGTTAGTCCTAGAATATTCCGGTTTTGTCTAAGGCTACGTTCACACTGCAGGTCTTAATGCTCGATTCCGATTTTTTTGTGAAATCTGATTTTTTTGCATGTCCGTTCACATTTCCAAATATGTGACTTGTATGTGATCTCCTGTGTGAACTTAATGCGTTCAACTGAAGTGTCCAGCATGCACACTCGAGGACACAATGACGTCACATGTAGCAAGCGTCCTCAGTGTTTTCAGAAGTAAACATGGATTATAATGCTGGAACGCATTTTGCAGTCATTAATTTATTTTCTAACCGGAGCTTTCCCTCCATTGACTGCTCTTCTCTTTGTAGTCCGTTATGGGTGTCGTCTTTCTTCCCGCTTCTGCATAGCAGGACGCAGAATAGTGACGTTTGTCGAGTATCGGTGATGTACAGGTCCGATAAATGCGACCCGGCCGTACAGACACAGGTCACATTTGAAAAGATCAGATACATATCGGATTCATGACCACATATCAAAGCGGCCTGGGTCGCATTTGAAAAAATCCGATCTGTGTTGTTCAGACTGTCATAAAAAGATCAGATACAGGTCGCAAGTGTTGAAATAGCCTTGTACACTTCCTTCTAGGATATAGGGGATTCCAGAACGGTAACCAGTTTCTCTGGTATTTGTGGAAAGACTAATTTATTATTTAAATTATTTATTTAAAGAACAACCTGCCCTGAGTGCCTTTGTATCAATCTCAGATTAACATAAATTTGTATAGAATTATGGGTGAGGGAACATTGTTTCCAAATCTGTTTTTCTTCATAAGGGGTCTGTGGGCTGCACTTTGTCTGGTCCCTCAGAAGCTGACTTTCGGGATCTCTGGTGGGGAAGGAGCCTGAGCTGGTGTGTGAGGTTGAGAGGTTCCAGCTAGAAATAGTTGCACTTACCTTGACGCATGGCTCTGGCTCTGGAACCCGTCTCTTGAGAGGTGTTGGACGTTCTTCCACTCTGGAGTTGCCCATGGTAAGAGGCGCTGAGCAGGAATAGGCATACTTGTTGCCCCTCATCTTGGTGCCTGTGTGTTGGGGTTTACCCCAGTGAATGAGAGGGTGGCCTCCCTCCGCATATACACATATGTGGAGGGACTGGTTTTAACTGTTGTTTGTGCTTATGCGCCAAACGGCAGTCCAGATTACCTGCCCTTTTTGGAATCATTGGAGGGGGTACTGGAGAGTGCCCCTCCTGGGAACTTCCTTGTTCTGCTGGGGGACTTCAACGCTAACATGGGCAATGATAGTGAGACCTGGAGGGCGTGGTTGTGAGGAACAGCCCACCTGATCTGAACGCGAACGGTGTTCTATTGTTGGACCTTTGTGCTCATCATGGATTGTCCATAACAAACACCATGTTAGAGTACAAGAGTTTCCATATGTGCTCTTGGCACCAGGACACCCTAGGCCATAGTTTAATGATTGACTTTGTTGTTGTTTTATCTGACCTGCAGCTGCTTGTCTTGGACACTCGGTTGAAGAGAAAGGCGGAGCTATCCCCCGGCCACTACCTGGTGGTGAGTTGGCTCCGATGATGTTGGTCAGGCAAAACGTATTTTGAGGGATTGCTGGAAACATCTGACAGAGTCTCCCGTGAGTCGCAGCTTTAACTTTGAACATGCTCCGAGAAAGGTGGGGGAGATTGAGTCCGAGTGGGCTATGTTCCATGCCTCCATCGTCGAGGCAACTAGTCGGCGCTGTGGCCGCAAGGTTGTCGGTGCATGCCGTGGTGGCAACCCTTGAACCCGCTGGTGGACACCAGTGGTGAGGGATGCTGTCAGGCTGAAGGAGGAGTCCTATCCGGCTTTCTTGGCATGTAGGACCCTGCAAGCAGCTGATTAGTACCGGCAGTCCAAGCAACAAGCGGCTCGGATGGTTGCTGAGGCAAAAACTAAGACGTGAGAGGAATTTGGAGAGGCCATGGATAAGACGTCCATACGGCTTCGATGCGATTGTGGTCCACCATCCGGCATCTGAGGAAGGGAAAGCGGTGCAGCACCAACACTGTTGTGGGAATGGTGTGCTTCTAACCTCAACTCGGGGTCATGGGTCAGTGGGCAGAATACTTCCAAGACCTCCTCAATCCCACCAGCATGTCATCCATTGTGGAAGTAGAGAAGTTAACACCATGTCAACCAGCCTGCGGGTAGGCCTTAGACGTATGCTGTTTGGACAGGAACCTCATTTGCAAGTGGACTTTTTGATGGGAACTCAAGGACAAATTGACAAATCTGTCTATGTAGGATTGAGTCATGGAATATCAAACATCCCTGCATGTTGCATTTGACAGACACTGTTCAAAACTGGTTGGAGATCAGAAGAGCACAGCAGGATTTAAATGATAAAAATCATGGGGCATCGAGATTGTCCAAAGAGAGTCTCGCAGATCCCCTGGGAGGACTGCTGGGCAGCACTCTTATGCAACGTCTCTCCCTCTCCATTCATTTCCTATGGAACTTGTGCGATGAGGTGACAATCACTTGCTCTCCAGCCAAGCGACCAGCAAAATTTGTGCGTGTGAAATTTCCACCTCATACACATGAGCATGCACACAGGGGTTTTTGACACAACACAACAAAGTTGAACAATGTTCAACTTTTGTCGCTGTTGCTAAGCACTACAGCCATTTATCTGAATCAGCTGTGAGGTTCGCTCTTAAAATTATGATATTCTCCAGGCTGTTTCCTTGACTGTAACATAGGATGAACCCGGTTGTATTTTTCTTTTGTAGAGTTGACATAAAAGCAAGATTTCAGTCAGTTCCTGCTAAATCTTCTGACTCTTCATCATTGTGGGTCACGGACTGCTTTAAAAATATCAAAAGCCCTCAAATTTGATAACCAATAAAATTTGTAAGAAACAAGCGATCCAACAGTGCGATTTGAAACGTTACCGTCACTGTTGCACCCCGTGTGTTGCGTCTTTACCGCGGTGGCGACGAAAGCCATTAGTCGTTGTCATTTGTCGCCCCCTGTGTGTCGAGCCCATAACGCATTCAATTAAACCCAGCCTGTGCTTTCTGAATTTAATGTATGAATTGCAGTGTTTTGTTTTTATAGTTCAATGTCAGGTTGGCAATGCACTTTGAAGTGGATGGATGCAACCAGTAGCACAATTTAAAGCTCTACCCCTCTGATTGAAAGAGGAGCAGATAAAAGAGTGGGCATGGCATAATCAGAAATGTTTGTCAGAGCCCTGTGACAATTGAGTGAGTGGTAAGAAATCACATTTCATCATGATTGTGTGGTTTCTCAAACTGAATGCAGGTCCCACTTTAATGTTTTGTGTTTATGGATATCTCAGTTTGGCAACACAGGATTTTAAGAAGGTGCTTGTATTTCATTTAGCTGCACGCAGGTAAGTTATAGAGTTACGTTTTTGTGAATTGTATTTTAATGGTTATTAATTTTAATTGTACTTTGTAGTGTCTACTTATTAATTTAAAGTTCTATTTTTATAGTTTGTGTCCTGCTGTCCTTTTTGAGTTGAGTTGAAATAATTGTTTTTTTGTTAGTCCGCCCAACTTTGCAAGACTTAGGACTGAGTCTTGTAAGAGCGGACAAAGCTTTTGTCTTCGGTATCTTTTATGGTCACTTTTTATTTTAACCTCAAGCCTATATGTTTAGGAGACCTGACTGTTGATTTAATTATGTGTGAATTTATTAGCTGAGGTCTGTTGAATGGTAACCTGGCTGCCATTATTTTATTTCTGTAGCTAATCACTCAGATTTATGTCAAGGTATGACGTTCAAGGTATTACGTTTATTAATAGTGCTGGCTTGTAAAACTGAATTTTTAAGTGCCACAATAAATGTTTTCTATATTAGCGTGACTTGATTTTTATTGCAACATATTCATGTATGTGATCCCAACATTTTAAATCCTCGCACATTGTCTGTACTACCTCAGCAGCAGCTATAACCTTTCACGGCACACATCCCATGTATACATCGCAACCAGTCGATGGGTCTCTGTCTTGCCTGCTGCTCATACTTGGCAGCCTCTTCTGATAGCACCCCAAATGAGCAGCTCTTGTAACTCCTTGGCATGGTCCAGATTGCTTGGCCAAATGATGATGGACATTCCTTGCCTCAAAGGAAACCTGATCTGGCCCAAACAAAAGGACCAAGACCCACTTTTTGATGTGGTCTCGGTCTGCTTCCAAATGAACTCTGGTGCGGTTCGCTTCTGGTCTGAACACAAACCGGCCTCGACCCGACCCAACCCATGAGCCACCATTGCAGGACATCAGGCAAAAATTAGCCCTTAGCAATGCTGACGCCACAACTGTGGGAATGCAGAGTGCATAGTCTCCTTCATCTTGTTGTAAGCATTCGTCGACTCTGCTCCAAAATCATAAATATTACATCACAAGACCTTCATTGAGTGAGTTGCTCTTTACATTCAGGATGATATTCCCACTGTAGTAACAGCACGGATGTGCACAAAAGTACAGCCTGAGCTAACACACCAAAAATAGTCATTTTTGTATCCAGTGGAAGCAACGATCGTCAAATCCATGGCTCTGTTACATGTTATAGTTCACTTGAAAAATGTATGACGTGAAAGTAAACAGCACCAAACAAAACAAAAACAAGTGCAGTTCTAGTGAATACACCCTAAAACTAAGATTATCTTGTTTAGATGTTAGAACTATAATAATCACCAAAATTCTTAAACACAGTTGTCTTGTTTTTTCAGTGATGGAAGGATTATGGTCCACAGCAGAAGAAGTCGCATGTCACTGGGGTTAACGGGTCATAGTCAGGAGGTGAACTGCCTGGATTCTAAAAACGGACTCATCATCAGTGGATCAAGAGATCAAACAGCTCGAGTAAGAACATTTGTACCCCTGTTGTGCTCTTATTTTTTTAATGTGGTGAATCAGATGATGATGGTAACTTTAAGTTAATCACTGACATGCACACTAAATTTTGATCAACTGAAATGTTTTATCTCATTTTAAGTTCTGGTAAGATATATAGTTTAGATAATATTTTTTATGTTGCCTCATACTGTAAACCAAGAATTTGTGGTGTCCTTCCTTTTACCATAACTAATAAAAATATTGTCACTGCTGACATTTGTCTCTCTAGATGTGTACCATGACCTCCAACTCCCCCTTAGCAACAATTCCTATGTTCGACAGAGTTTGGTCTGTTGCTATAAGTCCCACACAAAGGTAAGAGCTTCCTTAGGATAATTGGCTAGGCTTAGATTTGGAACAAACTCAGGCCTTAGAGATCACCTACTAAAGATTAATTTATGCCCCAGGTCAGCTGAAATTCAAGCCAGTGTCAGTGATCATCACCTGACTATTATTATTCCTACCATCATATTGCTGATTTTTCTACATGGGGGAGGGGGATGAGTATGAAAAGACTGACTCCCTTTTACGAGAAAGAGACCTCCATTAGACAGATGGTGAGTCAACATGTCATGATCTTGAAGGACAGATTCTTACTGATACTGGAAACAAAAAACATTTTCATTTTTAAACATTTCCTTTATTTCCCTTAACATAATTTTGCTTAACAAAGCAATATGCTGGTGAAGATTCTCAGTCATCCAGGTCATGGTCATTCCAAAAAAAAAGTAAAAAACAAAGCAACTGGACTTGTTTCCCGTAGTTTCAACTACGGGAAACAAGTCCAGTTGCTTTGTTTTTTACTTTTTTCTTTGGAATAACAAAGCAATATATTCATCAATAGATAAATACAACTCCTCATCTTCTATCAGCATACCAGCTGGAAGTAAAGACCGATTAAATGTTTGTCTCTCCTTTCATACATGTATATGTTTTCTTTTAAATAATACACATGATTTAATTGTTTTTTATGGGTTGATAACAATATAGCATTTGAAACCATAACAATGTATTAAAGACTTGGTAGTGTCTAATGTTTGCAATAAAGTTAGTTATTATCGTTGTACTCCCATTAACACTAGAATTGTTCTCTGTAAAAGATCACATGTTAGGATGCACTGTTTTGTAAAAACTACATTTCTGGTTTGATCATCTGCAAATGGTAAGCTTTATGTTCAGAATTGTTCCTGGCACACTGTCATCATTTTAGTAACAACTGAAAGGTGTCTACAAAGGTAATGAGTCAAATGGAAATGAGCCAGATTCTTTGTAGTCGCAGTGTAGAGCTCCTTTTGATTTCTCAGCCATGTTGACTCCCAGACGGATGCACGGCACTGTAATCATATCCTCCTTTTAAACACCTGCTACTACAGCAAAGGAGCAGGTGGCATCTGGCTGTAGTCCAGAGGTTCCCCACACTCCATCAAGTTTACCTGATTTCCCTGATGCCAGAAATTCTGGAAATGGTTGATGGGTTGAGTAGTTGTCTTGCAATCTGAGAGTTGTGGGTTTGATTCCAGTGTATGAATGTGTGCACGTTAGTGAGGTGAATGTGGCTCTAGTGTACAGCCCTTTAAGGGGTCAGTATAACTGGAAAAGCACTATAAATTCAGTCCATTTACCAGTGAGGAACCGCTCAATCCAATCATTATGTCTATTGTGGTGGAGCTAGTGTTGCAAGAACTTTGCAGGGTAGAAGGAGTGGTTGAGACTCGTCCTGCGATGGTGAATGCTCTGGACGTTGCTGAGACGTTGTGGTTGATGAGCCTTTTAAATGGCAAGAACTAGACATGTGGATTTGAAAACCATGGTGGTAAATCCAGTTATTAAAAAAAGAGTTGTCACCTTACCAGGGAAAGTTTACTCTCTGTAGGCCAGTAGCTTTTGGCTGGTTCTTTGAACAGTGGACCAGATTTTTGCCCATATAGTTATATTATAGTTTGAGGGACCCTTTCCATGTTTTTCACAGTGCATCAATCCATCCTCCATTAACTTATGCTGTTGCTGAAGCTGTAGGGCTGGTTGTTTTATGGAGGTCAGTCGGCCCTCCGTGTCTCCTGCATGGCTGCTACTAGTTTTGACAGGATTGTTAAGCTGAAACATTAAGGTCAAAAGGAAATATAAGTAGAAGTTAACTTTTAGAAATTTCATCTGTTGAGGTGTTGAAAAAAAAATATAACTGTATATGCTTCACATACAACTCATTATCTACATATTGTACTGCACAATGTTGTCATAAATTTGACCTATCAAGTTATGTTATATTTTCATGTTTATATCTAAAACCTCCCCTACTTCCTAAGGGAGAGCCTAACACCTTTTAACCCTAAACGCAAGACAGTATTTAGTGTCTCAGACCAAAAGCATGATGGCCTGTCTGCCTAGGTTAAACCTCAAAGAGCTTCTCAGATCTGAGAAAAGGGTCAGATTATCCACACCATTAATTTACTTATTGGGTTGCTGAAAGAGTGGACTGTGCCTCAGCCCAGTGCATTTTTCTAATGGACACCTGCATTGTATCTGTCATTGCCCAGCGGTCTGGTTAATTAAAACTCTTAAGGAAACCAAGTGTTAGCTCAATGATGAACTTATTAAATCCTCTCATCTAACTTATCCATGTAAGTGGTTCATTAAATAATACTAGTTATTATTCACCTCAGCTTTTTATTCAAATGTCTAGTTATATTACCAGGTTGAATAAGCTTAGACACCATAAGACTGATTAACCCTCTGAAATGTAAAATGTTTATAAGTACTGGAGCTTCAGTATGACCTGTGTAGTGACGGCTAATGTCCCTTATATGGTGGATCATTAAACGTAGCAGTTGATAAGCTACTAAATTATACTTGTTTATTAAAATATAATTAAATATATATATTCTTATATCAGTCAAAAATCTATCAACATATATGTTTCTAAAGGCTGAGTTACCCTTGTTCCACCGAGCTCCACACGGCTCCACACATCCATCTGGAATCACTGCCATTGGGATTTCAATACCACATAAAATGGATAAGCCAATCAGGATCGCCGGGTGGGATTTTCATAGGTTTGACGTATCAGAGAAGCGACTGTTTTGATTCAGGCAACAATGGCGGCTCGCAGCAAGGAAGCAAGCGGTAACATTGGTGCTGCTCTTTCATCAGTGTTGTCAAGTCTACCGAATATTCTTCAAAAGAACACTAGAGAATGGCTTTGAAGGCTTTTGTTAGTGGAAACGATGGTTCACCCTTCTCTCGAATGGGTTTGACAAGAGCTTGATCTTCTCTAACGGCAGCATTACAGGCTGGTTTCGATGTGAGTGGTTGAAGTACCACATCAGTAAAGATGACAGACAATATCCAATCATGTTTAAGGATTTTGATAAGGCCCCTCCTAAAATACATTTCCAATGGAGCAATCACAGATGGATGTGTGGAGCTCTGCTGAACGAAATTGATCTGGCGAGAGTCAGGTTAAAGTAACACAGGCCTAGGATGACACAATGCCACTTTGTTGCTATTCATAAAGCCTGCTCTCTTTTCTTCTATTTGTGCTCTGTCTTGTATGTGAACCCTCACAGATCAGAAATCTACAGAGCCCCTAAAGGGACATTGAAGGGAAATAAGAAAATGTTATTTTTTTCTGCTGGCACTAGAAAGTACCTTTTTAAAAATTTCCCTTCAATGTCCCTTTAGGGGTGCCGTAGAAAGCAAATTAAGATTAAAAATAAGTCATTTTTCAGGTTGAAAATAGATGCATTATAGGACCGTGGCATTTAAGTCTGTTTACAGTTTTGTTCAAATCAGCACCTCCTGTTCTTTTTTAGGTTAGCCCTCACTTTGGGGAATAAAGAAAATGAATTCCTTTATATACAACACTTTTCCATATTCTATGCGTCATATCAAACATAAGACATTTTTCTTTTCTTTGAGGATCCATCCTAGTGTCAGTTGATATTATTAATCTTAAGTGGATAATCTGCTCAATGATGTAAAGGCGTAGCGGCCCATCTGCTGAACATGTGTTTCATCCCACGTCTAATTCCATCCCATCATCTGATTGTTCCTCTAGATATCATCTCTAGGTCTGATAAGGATCATTGTTGGTGCATTAAAATGGCAAGGCTGGTGCAGGTGAGGCACCGCAGGTGAAGTTCCCTGATGTATTGGAAAGTAAACCATTCGGTAGCCTTGGACCATGGCTTTTTTTGTCCACATTTAGATTACTTAGTGTGCTAAACTCAACGCCCACCTTATGAGCCTAAAGGCTCAGTGAAGTGTGCAAGTGTACTTCAGGTTGTTCCAGTGTATAATTTTTTTTTCTCATACTCAATTTAAATTCAGGTTATTTATATATCGCCAATTCACGACATAGGTCTCTTGCCTTGTCCGTTGTCTCTCTCTTGATAAATAAGTGATTCTAATGTCAGAACAGGAATTCTTTTCTTTTAAGATATTTACCAACCAGGTGCAAAGAACCTTTGTGTTAACTGAAAAGAAATACAAAGACAGAATAAGTTATTATCCTCGATGTCAGGGGCTGGAAGAAGCACATATACCAGTCTCTACAGAGGAAACACTAGTATTTTTTTTCATTACCCAATTACGCAAGTACATTTTTCTTAAAACTACACTCTGTAACAAAGTAATCCATCCATTTTCCAACACGCTTTTCCCTCATGGGGTCGCTAGGGGTGCTGGTGCCTATCTCCAGCTGTCAATGGGCGAGAGGCGAGGTACACCCAGGACAGGTTGCCAGTCTATCGCAGTGACAAAGTAATATTTATATAAAAGCACTGAATTTAGACACCTTCTCCATTTACCCCTGCAGGTGGTGCAATACATTATGGGATACCTTACCCAAGACTGCAAAAAGATGCATTGAGGCATCTTCGATAAAATAGGCGTAGGAAGAACACATTCGTGAACTTAAGCGTACTTGCCTTGATGCGTACTTAGAATTGGAACAAGTTAACTGCATGTCTCCAATGTCTTTTTCCTGCGAGACAAGGTTGGCACATTGGTATACAGCTGGCATGACCTGTAGGAATAACACTGCTCTGATGTGTGCATAGAGAGGGTGGCTGGAGTGCAGAAGGCAGTGAAGAGAGAATCTACCCTGAAGAGAGGAGAAATCAGCCAAAGGGGTTATCCTTGTTTTGTCAAGAATTCCTCAAGCACAACTACAAAGATGTCGCATGGGCCAAAAGTGCCTTTGAAACTTTCCAAAAGCAGGACATGATTGTTGGATAAACCGTCCCCAATTCAGTACTTTCTCACCACCACCAGGGGGGAAAGACCTTTGACCTCTAGTAAGTATAGGGTGACGCCACTGTAGCCACCCAGCCAGCTTGAGCCAGCCCTCTCCGACTACACTCCCACTGATGCCGTTGCCACCACCCAACCTCACACACTCCAGTTTCACCCCCACCCCTCTGTCCCACTCAAGCGCAAGAAAAAGCCCGAAATTCATGTCTTTCTCTTTGGTCTCTCCTGAGCAGTCCCTGTGGCTCAGGAGTCAAGAATTCAATTAGTTAAGAAAAGAGAAGAAAAGAGCGAGGCAGCAACAATACAGCGATAAGGGGGCAGAATGTGTGTTCCCACACGCTAAATACAGGGCGCTTTCCCTGGGGCCCACAGAGCCAGAGGACCTGCACCACAGGAGGCGAGAATAATCACAGCTCCCTCTGAACCCACTCATTACACACACATTCTCACACACACACAGCTTACATTCCTTACACACACAGATAGCTTCATGCAGACATGCATTACATGCAGAAATTCTCCCAGAGAGAGGGAGAGAGAAACGCACCTTGCGGATGCCCCACACTTAGTACACACATAAACACAGTGGGAGAAACATCTAGCACACAAAACCTTCATGCACAGTCACACCACAGTCGCAAACAGAGCACTAAACACCGTTCATTACATTTCGGTCTTATACAGGTGTTCTCTGGACTTTGGTTTACCAGGAAGACTGTTTTGGTCTATTTAGTTTGCAAGAAATTAACGGGTTGACAAGCAGCTGCTGTGGAGTTTCAACTTGTTCTAAACAACTGGTTTAGACAGATCTCTGGCCAGAAACAGCACTCTACAGGTTTACCAGTGATATTCTCCTCAACGTAGATCGCTCTTCAGTTGCTCATCTGTTATTTAGTAAACCCTGTGACTTTATATATATATATATATATATATATATATATATATATATATATATATATATAGAGATATAGATAGATATATATATATATATATATATATATATATATATATATATATATATATATAAATGTAAAAGTTGTATGAATATATTTATTTATATAAACTACACATATTGTCTCTTGAGTATGGAATTGAAAAAGAATTCTAAAAGACACACGTAACAATATAACAGCAAATATTAGGTGGAGGCAGTTTTCTTTCAGTGAAAAAGGATCATTTGATTACTTAGAAGAAAATTAAATTATGTTTGACAAGATGTTTTTATTTAACAACTTCCAGTCTCCCATTGAATTAACTAGACAAGTACAATCGTTGAAAAACAATGTAATGATTCTTTGAACAAATGTCAATGCATAGAAATGACTGATACACCACTTTCCACAGTTATGTGCAACCCTGGTAAAGGTGTGTTAAAAGATTTAAAATAAAGGATCAATTTTCAAAAGTCCAAAATCACATTTTTACATGCCTAGAATTTATTCATTTTTGAAATTATCGTCTGAACGGGAAATTTAACAACGTTTTGATTCCTTAATGTTGACTTGGTCCAAAATGGCTCTTTCTCCTATGGTACCTACATAAAGATCATATTTATCTGATTAGCACATAATGTACCTGTATGTCGGGAAGCAGGACAGTGTTAGTCATACAACACATTATCCTAATAAGTGTCCCTGCCTTCATATTCTAATAAGAAAAAGGCCTGTAATCAGTGAAGCAGTGCTGCTGGTGGATCCCACTTTAAAATAATTCTATCTTTCCCCTCGCTAATTGACACAGTGCATACCCATAACACCTATTAAACAGGGAATTGCTTTGAACTCATCAGTTGAAGATCTTGGCATGCTAGAAATAGATGTGAGTTAATCTCAATATTGTCTCTTGTATTATTATTTTATTCTGATGTAGTAAGCTAATATGATTTAAACAGTTTCCATACCAATAGCTAATGCACAGAGCTGGACTCATAATGATGAGGTTAGCTCAAAGAACAATAATTGTCAAAAAGCTTTGATGCTGCTACCTGGAAGAAACAGACATCTATAATTCCCTGAGACTTGCTTGTAATCTTGTACTATGGTTTAAGGAATGGCTGAAGTGCCTCCTTTAGATATACAGAAACATGGAATTCAGATTAAAGCATTGCAGTTTTGCTTTATATAGAGCACAACTGAATGATTTCAATGTGAAAACTTCCTCTTTAAAGGGAAATTCTGAGGAAGGACTGAGAAGGAATATTCAGAATATCACTAACTCATTAAAGATGCAACTGTGTCATAAGTATTTCAGTTTCTCTTTCTCTTAAAAAGTATACTGACAGTTTTTGTGAATACTTTGGATTCTAAATACCTCTTTTAACTTTATGGAAAGTTTGGAAGGAAGGAGAACTTCAACACAGGAAGGCCTTGAACTCCAGAAAGTGATGAACCCAAAAATCATTGATGAGACACCTTACCCTCAGCCTTGGGTACCACTGCGTCAACCCTTAGGGAATGTTACGTTTGTGGGTGAGAAATGGGAATTATTTAGATTGATTTAACAGTAAATATCTTACTCATAGCTCCTTTAAATAAGTGGACACTTTTCCCTATTCCTTTTAGGATATATAAACTAGATCGGCGAAAAAGGCTTTTAATGTTGCCAAGCAGGGAAAGAAATTAGTAGGTCTTCTCTGTGAGCTTCTGCCATTAATTAGTGGAAAAAATGTATTTAGTGCTGTCGGTATTAACTGTTAAGCTAATTTAAAAATAACGAAACACATATCATAGTAATAGAAGCAGTGGCCCAATAGTTATATGTGTAATCAAAAGTTTTCTTTTTTTTATATTTTTGTGGTTGGTTACCGTGGAACTGCCACTTAACAAACATGCCATGGGCTATTTGAAGGGCCACAGTTAAAAAGGATTGCCAGATACTCCCAGTGGAATTGTTGAAATAATTAGTTAAAGGAGAAATAAGTATTAATGACACCTAGTGTTTCAAATCGGAATAACACACAAACCATTATTGCAAAGGTAGCATCCGATTATGGAACCAAGGTGGAATTCACGAAGCTCCGTAGGGCGACCCATTCTTTTATTAATGTTTAAGGAAGCCGTCTGTGTGTCTAAATGTTAGATTTTATGAACCGTGACTATGGGGGTAACATAATAATTTTGAGAGGTGAGGAAACACTAGTGTGTGTGAATATGATGACAACCATGCTAAGGGCATTAAGCAGGCCTGTTTGAGAGAAAACAGTGGTGTAGGTTTACCATCACCTGATGGAAGCTCAAAGTAGATCTACTTCTCTGCTTTGAAAGGAGTCGATTGAGATGGGAGAGCATGCCTTCTGGGCACCTCCATTTGGAGCTTTTCTGGGTATGTCCATCTAGGAGGAGACCTCATGGAAGACCCAGTGCATTTTCAAGGGGCTATATATCCATTCTGTTCTGGTAATGTGGTGGAATGCTCCAGAATGAACTGGAAACTGTTACTTGACTGAGGGATGTCTGAGTTTTCAACTGGACCTGTTACCCCCACAAACCTGTCTTGGATAAGCAGAGATGGACGGACGGATAGAAGGACGAATGGTGCACCATTACTTATTTTAGTAAGTTTCTGTGTGTGATGCAGCAATATTTATATGGTCACAAATATCTATTTGCATAACGTTTTGTCTGCCGTTGCTTACATGACCCCAGAGCTTCCTGCATGTCACTGCTTAATCTTGCTGGATTATAGTCTCTACCACAGGGGAATGGGGGGAAAGCAGAAACAAAGACTACGCAGAATAAAAATGTTTAGCTCAGTTGAGCAAGGCTTGTTTATTTTGTTGGACATCTGCTTTGATGGTACAGGTTCTTTGCGTTTTTCTTTTTCAGGCCATCATTGTCTCCCTGACTATCCTTGCACTTCCTTTTTTCTGCACTGACTTGGCACATATGAGCACACCAAAGACACCTATTGTGATGTCATCAGGCATAGACCACTGAAGAATGTTTGTCAGGTTATCATCACCAAGGATGAACAGAATCTATTGCTTCTTTCAAACTTTTTTTCGTTGAGGTTTTAGGCAGAGACTACAAAAAACACTGACTGGAAGCAGTCTATTAAAGGTCATATAACTGCAGAAACCTAAGTGAATACTTAGAGCTTAATCATTTATTAAGCTCTAAACTAATGGAACATACCATTAGCTTAAAGAGCATTAGAATAAAATAGAATGATCCTTTACAGTCCCACAGTGGGGAAATTCAGGTGAACCAGCAGCAAAGACCAAATGTACAATATATATCAAAACTTGTGCTGCCCACAGTTATTAAATGTAGCACACTCAAAAAGTTAAAGAAGTGTGCAACTCCATAGGGGGATTTTAAGAAATGTGCTAAATTAGGCCGTGGGCCAGAATCTGTAGGATGATTTTTCGTATGAACTGTCAGGGGGCAACTTTCTTCCACCGGGATAAGTTGCTACACATAGCAGTGATCTCAAAACACCAATGTTCCCACGTTTTCACTTGCACATTAATAAGTTAAAGCCGATAAAAAATCTAAACTGTTGCGCTCCAGTCCAAGAGGTCACGTGATTTGATTTTTGCTGCTCAGCCAATCAGATCGCTGTATTGTCAGCTGAGCGCGTTCAACCACTTCATCATGACTGCACCCATAAAGTGTTGTAAACATTTGTTTCCAGACGAAGAAAGCCCAATAATAGCATTTTCTGGCGCCAGTTGGCAGAGATCATGATGCAATGGATGCAATGTTCATTTTATAACACGCTGATCCCTGCTGGGATCGTGAGGGGTGCCATGTATCTCCAGCTGTCAATGGGCGAGAGGCGAGGTACAACCTGGACAGGTCGCCAGTCCATCGCAGGGCAGAAATAGCCCAGACTTTTGCCCAATTTACTGTGATATCACCGAGACCTGCTGCGCTAGGATAGCACAGGTGACAGGTGACGTTGTGCCAAATGATTTATCCCCGCCAGAATTTGGATCCCCTGCGTCGGGAGAGTGTTTGAAATCAATAAAACTTTTAACCTCCAGCTTTGTGAAGTCTAAATATTTTTAAACATCACATTCTAACAAAAAGGAAATGATTTTTTTAAACTCCTAATACATTGTTCTATTTTTTAAAGCAACATTTCTCGTTTTCTTAATATGGTTAATATCTCTATATGGTTCTTGGTTGAATTAAAATCTTATTAAATCTGATAATTTTGGCTGTACCTTTATTCAGTGTTCATTTGATCACACGTGAAATCCGCTTTATATGATATATTCATGTGGGTTTAGCTACCAAAAAAGAAAACGAAAAAAGACGAACAAGCAGACAGCTGTGATGAACTCATGAAGGTGGATTTTGGTTTCAGCAGACAGACAATGCGACAATCTAATAACATAAAGCTAATATTTTCGTGACACATGTGGAAATGACCACAGAGCCGTTTACTTTCCCAGAACGTGTTATATTGAGTGATCGATCGAGTTTTAACCCACATAGCAATCCCTTATGATAGCACTAACAAGTGTTACATTTTCAGTTTTTTCACACTAACTGAACGATAATGTAACGACACCATTGCTATATTTCGTTAAGAAAAGTAAAACATCTTCATTTCCACGCCGGTTGGAGATGAGGCGGAGTTGACTGGATTTATTCTTCCAGCTGAATGCACTCCCGACGCAGGGGATCCAAATTCTGGCGGGGATAAGTCGTTTGGCTGTGCTATCCTAGCGCAGCAGGTCTTGGTGATATCACAGTAAATTGGGCAAAAGTCTGGGCTATTTCTGCCCTGCGATGGACTGGGCAACAGTTTAGATTTTTTACCGGTTTTAACTTATTAATGTGCAAGTGAAAACGTGGGAACATTGGTGTTTTGAGATCACTGCTATGTGTAGCAACTTATCCTGGTGCAAGAAAGTTGCCCCCTGACAGTTTATTAAGTTCTTAAGGAGACGTCCTACAGATTCTGGCCCACGGACTAAATGTGAAAGCAACACTGAATCTTTCACCCTTTACACAATGAAAGATTCTATAGCATGAGGTTTTCTGAATTAAGAAGTTCCATCTAGAAAGTCTCCAGGAGGGGCTACTGATTACCCACCCTTACAGTTTTGATAATGTTGTACCAGACATTTTTGGGGTATAAAATCATGCCATTTAACGCGGGACATTTCATACTCACTATTATGCATTAGTTGAAATCTTTCAGAGGACATCTGCTCTAGTCTTCTGTTGTGGTTTTATGTATTCCAGCAAATATTATCTATGTTAGAGGATCACTCAGCGTTAACTGGGTTTACTCAGGGGTCATAATTTGTCATGCTTTACAAGTCGGCATGTCCAAACGTGGATCAGAACCAAAAGAAATGGAAAAGGAATAAATATAATTGAGTACAATTATTTATTTATTTTTATTACCATTTACATCCATAACTCACAACAATACTGCAACAAAATATAAACTGAGATGTTGTAGTTTGAGATCATCGGTACAAAAGGGTTAGTTCATAGAAATAAAATGGACGTACAAAACAGATGACATGGTAGATTTGTTTCTTGACAAATAGGTATGGATTGGCAAAGAGACAATCGGACCAAGGTCTGCTTTAGGGTGTTTAGTTGAATCTCTTTGACAAACCTTGAAATCAGTGTCTTGACCTGCAGAAACAGACTTCTTATGCTTATGTGCCTGACATTGCCCTCTAAAAAGTTTGAGTGTGTTTGTGAGGTTCTCCAGAAAAAAAGTGGTTGCATCAGACATATTTTTGACCAGAACCTATAACAGCGCATTGGTATGTGTACTAACACTACCCCTAACTGCCATTCAAAACGGCAGTGTGTAAATACATGCAGACTTCCCAGCACAGGCTCTTTAAAAAAAACAAAAAAAAAAACATCAAGCTTGATGCTTGTGTATAAAGTTTGTAACAACCAGTGTCACCAGTAAAATGATGTTTGTGAACAACTGGCATGTGTTCAACCCTTTCATGATGCAACTCAAAGTTAGATAAAACACAAACTTTTTAAAAATGGCTAAATTTGCATAATTTGCTCAATTAAAAGTCCATAGCTTTTGGACATTTTGAATTAATGTAATTATTTCTCCAGAAATAATTGGGAATAATTGGTGATCCCCCCTGGATTACAAAGTGGGAAATAAATATGATAATATATTATTGAATCTATCCTGTCCTCCACTACCTCAGCAACACGGCTTCAGGCATTGCTGAATCAGCGCCTTGAGTCAGCAGCTCAAACTGATAAGGCTCTGGCCCGCTGGGCTCCACAAAGACTGAACTGTGGCGTAGCTACCAGCGCAACTCTGCTCACTCTCCATGATGATTTAATATGGCAAATCACCCCACTTTCTCACTTATCCATGCCCACGTTGGTGGAATTTTTCCAGTTTCTCTCGTGGCGGGATTATGCTTTTACATGGGGGTGAGTTGCACATTAAAGGAGAAGAGGGAAGGAGAGGTCAGAAATCTGGCAGTAAACACTATATTACTGGATTGTTGAGGACTTGTTTTCAGGCTTTGTCCAAAAGAAGACACAACTATTTGAACTTGATTGGTTGAGTGTCAGTTTCTGGAACCAGGCGTAGGTTTTACTGTTGACGAGAAAGTAGAAGAATCTGCTCCCTGTTCTGCTTCTGGGAACTATTGTGACAAAACTGAACATGCCATTTTTGAACTGTCAAACTCTTGATAGGAAATTATCTAGTTGATCCAGAGTCAATATTGCCGATCACTGCTTTTTCTTCCTGCAGCAGTCCCACCAGACAGAACTGTTCTCCTCCCAAAATCCACCCGATGGGTCATATGACCTGTAATTGCATTTGCAGAGATGCAGCGATTGACCATGGGGGGGGGGCATAAATCCCATAACAAATGTTAGATTTAATCAGACCCTTTTTTTTAACCAAAATAGGTCAGTTGTGATTCTCCCCCTGAGATGTAATTGGACTTAATGTATTTCTGGGCCCTTTCTGTGTTCTAGTGTAAAAGTCATTACAGTAGGATAATGTGGGGGTGGAGTTGGGGGGGGGGGGGGGTTGAGCTTTGCACCTGCATCTTGGAGGTTCTGGGTTTGACTCCCACAAACTCTTGGTCCCTGAGCAAGACCCTCAGCCCAAGAATGCTCCCTGGGCGATGCACAGTGGCAGCCCACTGCTCCCCAAGGGAGGGGTTAGATGCAGAGGACAAATTTCATTTGATGTATGTTGCAATGACAAATAAGGATGATCATTATATTCTTAAAGGTTTGGTGTTCACACATAAAAGCAGTGTCTTGTGAAAACGATCCCATTAATAATGACTAATTCAGTGACTAAGAAACCATTATGGTTGCAGATGATTTGTGTTGTGTGGCTGGTGTGGATGCGTGTGTTGGATCCCAGTTGGTTCCAGCTGGATGAACAGAGCCAAGGGGCTGGCTGAGGAATGTCCTGGTGACCCTACACACAGAAGACATGAAGAGAAGCCAAAAGGACCACAGGGGGTGAAGATGGAACAACAGGGTCCTAGCATATGTGTGTGTGAAACTGTGTGAGAGAAAGTGCATGTTTGTGTGCATGCTAATGTTTGATCATGCATATCGGAGTGTAAAGGGCTGATGGAGCAAGGGAGAGGAGGCTCTAAGTGAAAGAGAGAGAGGGAGTGTGGGGGGACGAGGGGGTGTTGGGGTCAGCACTTGTACCCTTTGGCCATTGTCTCCCTCCCTGACCAATATAAAAGCATCATAACCCTGTGAGCCCAGACATATTTAGAAACCAGATAAAAGCACTTTTTACAAACTAGATACACATCAGGCACAAAGCCCGGGGTCAAGCGCAACAAATTAACAACCCTCTTTCTGACGGAGAGGTGGGGGTTTGGGGTGACGGGGCAAAGCCAAACCGCCCCTGGAGTCCAGAGCCAAATGCCTTCATATTCCCAGAGCAGAGACATGGACTGTTCTCTTTCATTCATCTGTAATTGGTCCAAGGGCAAGAGGCTAAGATAAATACTGACGTTTTGTTTGGATTGTGTACTTCTTACTCAAAACTTCTCTAAGCTAACTCCAACTAAAGTCAAGACCATCATTATTGGAGGCAAGAGTTTTATTTATTCATCAGTCTTATCACAGCGAGGTTTAGCACACTGAGGTTCATTGTTTTAGGGAGTAAAGCTGTGTTCACGGCTGTGAAAAGGTGGAAAGTGATGACATTTTCAACACAACTGAGTGAGAAAACATTTGCTGTTCTCTGAAATTGCCTGCAAAAAAGATAGCTTATAGTACCGTACTAAAATACAGGGAAAAATCCATCTTAAACAGCTCTTTTGGAGCACGGTTTATTTTGATCATCCATTCATTTTCTAACATGTCTATCCCTTGTGGGGTCGCGAGGGTGCTGGTGCCTGAACAGGTCACCAGTCTATCAACACAGAGACAAACAACCATTTACGCACACACTCTGCAGATGGACTTTACCGTCACAACATTTACTCATGACAGTCAATTCTGCTGTCATATCTGAAAGCCTCGGCAGGTTTAGCATCCGCTTCAGTGAACACCAATAGTCATACTGTATTCCAAGCCACATTCCAGTATTTTCTCCTGGAATCATATATTTTTTGTCCTTTTTTTCACTGGATCTCGAACCTTTCTTCATTGTTTCGCTGGGAGATGCTAATAGCTGTTAGCCGCTTCCTTGTTTTAACCCTGCTGCGCATGCCCAGTATGTCCGTTAAAGTTGTAAATAAACACGAAAGGCTTTATTTGCTAACAAAAACAAAGCAGAAAACACCAAAATAACTAATACGCCAGCAGGACGTGGTAATCTTTAATAAAAACTTTGTATGCAACCAAAGTGAGCTAATGATGTATAAATTAAAAAAAAGGTCAAATAACGTGGCTGTGCATCTTTAAACGTTGGATGACAGCCATACTCCATGTTGAAAGTCCCCTGGGGCTGTGCGTTCAGATCAACATTTAGAGGAGGGAGACCAGGAGGAATGAGAGGTTTCCCCAGTGATGATGAATACCTGATATAGAGTGAAATTGAACATCTGAGAGGAATCATTATGCAGTTCGGCTGCAATTCACCACTTTACCATCTGTATCAGCAATTTCCCCTGTCTCCAAAATGAGGGCACGCATGGGTCAGAGTTGCCGTGAAGACCGCACGCCTTTTTTTTTTAATAGATCCCAACTGTGTGGAAAGTGACGTAAGCATGTTTCAGGCCCAATTTTTTGAGTATGCAAACTTTATGAATGACTCCCCTGGACAACTTGTTGTAATTCACAGAACCCTGAATTCAGCTGGAACTCCTGAATGGAAATGTTCGACCATAAGTTTTGTGACCTTAAAGTGTAACTGAACTTAATATAAACTCAAAATCACTTTTTTTGCAGTAAAACTTTATAAACTGGGCCTAAATGTGCTATTTTAATGTTACTGTGCAAATTTGTACATTTCCATGTGCACTATAGTTCTGCAATATTTGTCTTAAAACTGTCTTAGTGCTGCCCTCTTAGGATTGAGCGATGGCTATGGCAAAAAAAAGAAGAATTAAATAGGTCCTCTGAACAGGTTCTTTTTTTTTTAATGTTTTCTTCTTCAAGAGACTTCAAGAGATCAACAAGTTTAAGTGTGGTAATCAAAACTGGTTGTTCACATGCAAAAGAGGACCATCAGGCTAGGGGTGGGCGATATGAAGAAAATCTAATATCACAATGTTTTTAGCCACATAGTGCCTAAAGTTGCATTGGCATATCTCATATTAACGTGTCAAATTTTTTGTGTTTGAAAAATTTATTGCAAATTAAAAATTAACTTAAAATGTTATATTTTAGCCATTTTTTTTAACCACAGCTGCACATAGAAGCTTTTCACAAATTACAATATTGTCACATTAGAGCTCTTTCGTGGTCAACACTGGACCTTAAAAAACAGAACATCCCAGCGGCCAAAATGAACACCAAGGAAAAATCAGACACAAAATAAACCTGAAATAAAAGTTGCTCTTTTGTGCTTAAGATATAAATCTGTATAATAAAAATGTGACAATCGCAAAAACAAAGGCTTGTATTGTGACTATAAAATCAACTGATCAGTTGCAGCTACATATTCAGAGCATCTCAAAAATATTTTCGTTGCTCTTTAGGTGCTGGAAAATTTTAAACAAACGTTTTTTTCCTGTCATATGGGAATTAGCAAAAGAAGACGCCAGTTTCAACAGTTTTACGGCTGGTTTAATTCCTTCGGTGTTTTGGGGGGGGGGGGGTCGACACGCGGAGTTTACAAGAGTTGCACTGAAAGACTTTTTAGGTGGAACAAATTTGTGCTACTGCTACCTTTTGTGGCAATGGTGTTACGCCATGTTGTGCAAATTACCGCATTTTGTTCGACCTCCTTCTTGTGAAATTCAAACCACTGCCTGAAACGCCCGCTGTCGCCATAGTTCTCGCCGTCTAGTCAACGTAAGTAAGTGCACGGATACGTTGTTGTGTGTGCGTGTTTGCGCCAGAGCACTTTCTGGATTGGAGGCGGAACGAATGGTGCGTTCACAGAATGTGGGAGAAACTAATACAACGACTCAATCTTGCCGTGAAAATTTGCACGCAATGGCCGCGATAAAGCCATTTTCAATATCGCGCTGAGGAAAACCTAAGATACATCGAGTATATTCGATATATCGCCCACCCCTACATCAGGCTACCAACCAATCGTTAGTGCTTGGATGGTTGCTTATTGTTCCCAGAGGACTAAGTCATGCTTGCAATGAAATTTTATGTATTTCATTGAAATTTGATGTCACAGACCAACACAAATGTGTGCGTGATTATGAAATGGAAAGAAAAAAAGCAAAGGTTCTCTTTTTTTTTTACAAATTATAATGAAAACTTGTGTGTTTACCCCCTTTATTCAGATACCCCTAAATAAAATCCAGTCCAACCAACTGCCTTCACAAGCCACCCAATTCAAAACAGAGCTCAGTTCTGTGTAACTGAATCAGAGTCCAACTGCAGATGTTCCGTGTCTGGTGTCAGAGGTTCTTCTGGGAACATTAGAGAATATCCAGGATCATGAAGATTGAGGAACCTAGCTGACGGGGCAGCGAGAAAGTTCTGGTTCAGTTTAAAGCAGGGTCAGGTTCTACAACATCCCATGCTTCAAAAATCTCCCAGAGCTCTGATCAATCCCTCAATAAGACCATGAAATACATTAAAGTTTGTGGTTGGAATTTGAATAAGTGGGAAAGTTAAAGGGGTATTAATATTTTTTCAAGGCTCTATAGCTGATGAGCTGCTGCAGAGAAATTATACTGGCCCTCTAAAGGCCTGTATGCTAATTATGAGTCCCATTATAATCCCCCATAGAAATATGAAAATAAATATGATAAAGAGAGTGAATCATATGCCTGTTTAAAGACATTTTCTATCAGATGGTTACAGTCAAAGTTTTGGCTAAAGATGGAGTTGTATTTGGCCCTCTGCTATTCTTACGGCTGTCTTAAAGTGAAACAAGTAGCTGTTTTATATTTTACTGTTTCCTTTACTATCATGGTCTTCTTCCTAGCTGCAGAAATATTATTTACTTGCTCAGCCTTGAAATTACATACCCTGATATAAATCAAGTACAGCTCAACAGTTAGAAAGTTTAAATGCAAACTTTTAATTCCTGGATGACTTGCGGTAGTGAGAGGACGCGTTTTGGCTGCCGCTTCTCATCCGTGCACAAGGTCAGAAAAACTCAATTTACTCACTATTTCTGGACAGTGCTCTGCTTTGGTTGCCTTCTTATTGCTTGTCATGGTGGTTCATCATCATGCTGTGACCACCATCGGCCACCATAGCTCGCGGTGTTGCTTTCAGTGCAAGTTGCGGACAACAGTCTGGTCACTGGCTGGCGTGCTCCCTGGGACAGCCTGGCAGTAACGTGGCTGTTATTCGTGGCTTCTTTGATCGTCTCTCTGCATCCACTGTCATGTCCAGCCCCAACCGTGCCTCTTCGATACACCTGTGCACAGCTCTTCGGTCTCAGTCACCCCGTAAATCCCTCGCTGGACATCACAATTACTCTGAAACAACTCTCTCTACTCCGTCGACCCCCCTAAATCCACTGTGTCTCTGGAACAACTTCTCCACTTAAAACTCCATTCCGTCATTCTGGACTGAACGCAGCTCTTTCTCCCTTGGACACCGGCACAACAACATCTGCATGCGTCATCTGCGTACTCGTCACATGACTCAACCTAACCTCCTCTCTATCATCAACATTTTTACAACCACACTCTCTCCTCCTGCCTTAATCAGTTAGCCCCTCTTAATAAAGCTACAGTCTCTTTTTCCACCTCAGCCCCATGGTACACCCCAAACTCAAAAAGAATCGCAGAATATTTGAGTGTCTCCATAAAAAAGCTGGTCTCACTGTCCATGCCCAAGCTTATAAACATTCCGTCAACACTTACAACTCAGCACTCACACATTTACAAAACACGCCAAACCACAGGATAATATTACCTTCACATTCACAGTAAAAAAGTGCAATAGCTTCCTGACTTCTTTTAATACAAAAATCAAAACTATTCACAACTCACTGACATCTACCTCCCCCGCTTCTCCACCGGTACCTACAGTTTCCCCTCTTACATCTCTCAGCTTCACTTCTTTCTCTCCCCTGTTCTTCTCAGACACCACCCCACTTCTCATAAACATGAATTGTCATCTTTTCTTCTTGACCCCATTCCGTCTCCCATCCGTAAATCCTGTATTCTCACCCTAGTCCCTCTCATAAATCATATCATAAACACTTCACTTATCACAGGTTCTGTCCCATCCCCACTGAGACTTGCCACCATTACACCCCTCCTGAAAAAATCCTGGCCTCTATCCTGATCACCTTGACAACTTCAAACCCATCTCAAATCTTCCGTTATTCTCAAAAATCCTGGAACATCTTCCAACTCAACCAACATCTTCACACCTTTCAGTTGTTTGAAACTTTTCTATCTGGATTCTGCACCCACCACAGCACAGAAACTGCCCTGCTCAAAGTCACCAATGACCTCCTCCTCGCAGCTGACTCTGGTTCCATGTCCATCCTTCTTCTCCTTGACATCTCTGCCGCTTTTGATATGATAAACCAAACCAAACCATCTTTCTCCACCGTCTTCAGTGCATCTACATCACTGGTACAGCACTCATTTGGTTCACCTCTTAGCTCTCCATCCCATACCACCCTCGTCACTCATGGTGTTCCCCAAGGTTCGGTGTTGGGCCCCCTCCTCTTCATTATTTACATGTTACCCCTTGGACAGATAATTCGCCATCATGGACTCCATTTTAACTGTTATGCTGATGACACTCAACTTTACATATCAACAAAATCAATCACCCCAGTCATTCTCTCCACTATCACTCACTGCATCTCAGACATTAAAACCTGGATAGACAATAATTTTCTAAAACTCAACAGCAACAAAAGAAAACTCCTCATCACAGGTCCATAATCCTTTCCACCTTCTGTTCAAAACTTCAACTTCACTATTGATGGTCGCAATGTTACCCCATCCTTCTCTATTTGTAACCTCTGTGTCATCTTGGACTTTTCCCTGTCATTTCAAACACATATCAGCTAATCACCAAAATGTCTTTTTCCACCTCGGCAACATCGCCCGCCTCCGTTTATCCCTCTCCCAGTGTGCAGCTAAAAACCTCATACATGCCTTCATCACCTCCAGACTCGACTACTGCAATAGCCTCCTCTATGGTCGTCCCTTCAGTCATCTCTAAAAATTACAATACATACAGAATTCTGCTGCCCGCCTACTCACCCATACCCGGTCCAGAGATCACATCACCCCTATCCTCAAACAGCTTTACTGGCTCCCTGTCCAATACCATATCCACAAGCTTCTTCTCCTCAAGTACAAGTCTCTTCATAATATGGCCCCTCCATATCTGACTGACCTCCTGAAACCCCACTGCTCCTTCTGCTCCCACTCTACAGACACCAACCTCCTCACACCTATCACCCGCATCAAAGAGAGAGCTATCCGTCTCTGTTGGAAGGGCAGAGTAGTTGGACTATACTGCCCTGTATCTAACATATAAGGCCAATATAAACATAACTTTTATGTTGAATTAACTTACTCGGTTTATTGTTGCTAGGGTGTACTCTGAGCGTAGGCTGCCTAAAGGCTCCCACATATTCGGGCGTACTGTGAACTTGGCGGACTCTGCACTGACTCTCTGCAGATGTTTTACCCTTCATAGTTGAGTGTGCTATTGCCTACATTTCTTGTGGCAAATTCCTACAATTCCCACACTTTCTGCCTGTGGGACGAAGCAGCGGAGCGGATGGTAAAATGTGTAATTAGCTAGCTGAGCACCTACAGCTGTTTCTTTTCCACCGCACACCTGTCAGTGAGAACAGAGAGGGACTGTGATGCTGTGCGTCCTTGTGACCGCCTGCTTGGAGCAGCTCAGTGTATCAAGCTCAGTGTCACATATAAAACAAATTGATGTAAAGAATTCTTGCCTCCGAGAAGTTAAGTGTGACACCGTGTAAGCAGTCGTAAAAATTTAACTCTGCGCATACCTGTGCATACCTATGAGCATAGTCCACCTTGAGTCCACCTTGAGTACGTGCGGACCTCCGCGGAGTAAAGTACACCGAGTATGTGTGGGCCTTTACATGAATGCACTTTTAGTTTTGACATTACAGTCAGGCAGTCTTGTAGACAGCACAGGGGTCCGATCAGGTAGTGACACAGTGGACCGTAATGCTCAAAATATCCATTGAGCAGAGCAGCTTCGTTGCTTATCAAAGTTGTACTTACATGGGAGATAGGGAATTTTGTGCTGCTGCCCCACATCTGTGGAATGCCCTCCCTGACACCTTGAGGGCACTTCAATCCACTGAGTGTTTTAAAAAAAGGCCTTAAAACATTTCTTTTTAGCAAAGCTTTTGGTCCCCTTTAGATGTTTTTTTTCTCTCTTCTAAAATAGCTTTTTTAATTTTTTATGCTTTTTTCTTTTTTACCTGTAGCACTTGGAGATCTTTTGATGGAAAGTGCAGTATAAATTAAATGTATTATTATTATTATTATTTTTTTTTTTTTATTTTTTTTTTTTTTTTCTCAGAAATGCAGGAATGGTCACAAAGCCACTGTTCAGCCCGAAGCAAATTAAATGTTTTTTTTTTTGTTTGTTGAAAAAATTGAATGTCCCCCCTTCAATTTGTTTCTGTAGCCGGGTCTGCAGACATCAATGTTATGTCGATTGGCTTCCATTGCTCAGGGACGGAGACAGCGGTATCCGTAGGTTTCTTTCTCTTTTGTAAACAGTGAGCAGCTGTATGACCCAATTATTAGTGTAACTGAGCTTTCTGGGTTCGTTACCAGCACCACATGAGGTGGAAGGAGACTGGACTCTGAGCTGGGCTTTTGGGTTGATGCATGGCTTAACAGGACTTTTTCATTTTTTTAGCACTTCACAACGAAACACCAGCTTACTGCCTAACCTATAGCAATCCTTGAGTGACATTTAACCTGGATGTCAGGATTGGAAAACATGTTTCTACACAGCAATAATGAAACCAATTTTTATTCATGCTTTTCAGTAAAGACATAGTGCACATTAATTATAAGAAAATTTATATTATTGATGTTACAACTATAAATAACCCAAAACGTCCTGAATTATTGCACGTTTGTTAAAGAGTCTGATGACAGAGGAGAAAAGAGACCTCTGGAAGGCTTCCAGCAGTGTTGCCACTTCTGTTCCTTAAAAGAAACTTCGGTCTTGTTCATTTATATTGTTTACAAGATAGAGGTAATACAGCTGGTTGCTTGTTTCTGTCGCAAGAACTGGTAACACTGGCTTCCAACACATGCACACTGTTTTTTTTAGTTTTTTTTTTTATCCTGAATTCAGCTGCTTAGGCACGGTGGGATAGCCTATTTTTCTCAAATGCTCCCACTGCCGTATAAAAGTAAAAATTTGAAAGTTCATTATCTTGAACTAAAACAGCTATCCAATCAAACATGTTTATCAGGTACTGTTTATGTGTGCAGCATCTTTTATCTGAAGATGTGTAACACAGACTGTGTCATAAACAAATCATAAAATCTGACATTTTGTGTCATTCTCAAGCCCTGTATGAGTTTAGAACTTGTGCTGGTGCTCTAGCCTCATTGTAAGACGTTCCAGGGTTCAGGTCCCATCAAGTCTGTTGAATATTCTCAATTGCCCCTCAGTCTGAGTGTTTGAATGTCTCCATTGGCCCTGTGTTGGACTGATGACTTGCCCAGGGTGTATCCTGGGTCCATTCACTGCTCAAAAATAGAGCTGGGTGATAAAATGATAGCAGTATATATTTCAAAATAAATGTGACGCACCACGCGTCATGTTTTTTGGACCGTGGGAGGAAGCCAGAGTACCCGGAGAGAACCCACACATGCACAGGGAGAACATACAAACTCCGTGCAGAAAGACCCAGGGTTGGATTTGAACCCAGAACCTTCTTGCTGCAAGGCAACAGTGCTACCCACTGCGTCACTGTGCAGCCAATAAACATGTTATGGCATGTTATCACAAATTCAGTGGTCATTTGTACAGTAAATCTTTAAATCATAAAAAGCTTACTGATATCTTCAAATCTCAATTAATAGTACCAGGGAAATTAAAGATTGACAGAAAATAGTGATTTATCATACATGTGCAGGTCATAATTAGAATATCGTGAAAAAGTTGTTTTATTTTGAGCAATTCCATTCAAAAAGTGAAACTTGTATATTATATTCATTCATTACACAGAGACTGATATATTTGTGTATATCAAGTGTTTATTTATTTTATTTTTGATGATTATAACTGACAACTAAAAACCCCAGATTCAGTATCTCAGAAAATTACCAAAGACCAATACAAAAAAAGGATTTTCAGAAATATTGGCCAACTAAAAAATATGAACATGTATAGTGGCCTTCAGCTCGTCTGCATTGTTAGGTCTGGCGTATCCCATCTTCCTCTTTACAATGCGCCATAGATTTACAATGGGGGTTACGGTGACGCGGGTTTGTTGACCAATTAAGAACAGGAACACCATGGTCCTTAAACCAGGTACTGGTAGCTTTGGTACTGTGTGCAGGTGTCAAGTCCTTTTGGAAAATGAAATCATGAAAGTTGGTCAACAGCAGGAAGCATGAAGTGCTGTAAAACATCCTGGTAGACAGCTGCGTTGACCTTGGACCTCAGAAAACCCAGTGGACCAACACCAGCAGGTGACATGGCACCCCAAACCATCACTGACTGTGGAAACTTTACACTGGACCTCAATTAATGTTGATTCTGTGCCTCTCCTGTCTTCCCCCAGACTCTGGGACCATCATTTCCAAAGGAAATGCTAAATTTACTTTCATCAGGGAACATAACTCTGGACCACTCAGCAGCAGTCCAGTCCTTTTTGTTTTTAGCCCAGGCCAGACGCTTCTGACCCTGTCTCTTGTTCAAGAGCGGCTCGACACAAAGAATGCGACAGCTGAAAGCCACGTCTGGCATACGTCTGTGGGTGATGGTTCCTGAAGCTCTGACTCCAGCCGTAGTCCTCTTTGGGAATCTCCCCCACATTTATGAAGGGTTTTGTTTCACAATCTTCTCCAAGGTGCTGTCATCCCTGTTGCTTGTACACTTTTTTTACCACATCTTTTCCTTCCCTTCCCCTCTGTGCTTGGACACAGAGCTCTGTGAACAGCCAGCCTCTCTAGCAATTACCTTTTGTGTCTTGCCCTCCTTGTGCAAGGTGTCAGTGGTCACTTTTGAGCGGAATTACTGAAAAATATACTTTTTATTATATTCTTATTATATGACCAACACCTGTATATCTTGGTATATATCAGTATCGACTGATATCGCCCAGCCCTACTGGAGACAGTCAGCAGCGATCGTGGACTGATGGTTTGAGCACCAGAGATAATGAATGTAGTTTCAGCTTTGCAACTCACACTAAAATCGCACTGAAACTGTAACAACAGAGACTGAAGACTTAAGAAGGCTCATGCTCTAAAGACTCGTGATCTGAGAGCTGAGTCGTGTATTCAGTCTTTGTCTTATATAATGGGCAGTGAAAGCAGGGCAGTGGATATACCACGCAAAGTAGTCAATGGGATTAATGGGTGATAGCTAAATCATTACAAAGCTGTTTCCTTGGCTTCTATCAGAATTATCAATAATCCCTGTTTTTTAAACAGAATATATTAATATTTCAAATTGGTTATATTTTTAACTTTATCAGTTTAAAATGATTCAAAGAAGTTCAAGAGTTTCTGTATGTTGAATAAAATTAATGAAGTTAAAAGATAACTTGTGAGCACCTCTTTAAAATGTCCTTTGAGCAGTGCTTTAAAGTGTATTTTGAACTTGCTTTTCTTTGCTGGTTTTGTTAGGCTGCAATAAAGGCTAATCTCTGCACTGAAACAGGACAGGTTTGCTGCTGCTGATGTTTTATCACCAATTGTTAGAAGTAGCTTACTCTCCTGTGGTGTCTGTTTGGATAAATGATAATCTGGGGTTCTGTCCTGTCGGGGAACGTTCTGTGGGGCATAAAGCTGGGATCAAACCATGTCTTGGAAAGCTCTGGCATCCAGCGTGCAGTCTGCTTATTGATTTTGAGTGAACAATGTTGTTACTGTTAGATTTAAGTAACAGTAGTGTGTATACCTGTGTATTGACCAATTTAGTAACTTGAACTTGTTTGAATGAGATGTTCTGTGTGCGTGTGCGTCAACATATTTTTGATTTTTGTGTGTGTGTGTGTGTGTCTGTGTGTATGCGTCGTGTGTGTGTGTGAGAGAATTCATCTAGTTTCCCACTATTGACTCACTTAGTTTGTCTTTCCCCACCACACAGGCCCTTAGATAATGCAACCAGCTGATGAGGTTACCCAAACGCTAACAGAGGCCCAGCATGCTGCTAATGATGAGAGGTGGATTTAGGGGGAGGAGGCCACTGGTGGGGTTAGAGATGGGTGATTCTGTTTTGTGTGTGTGTGTGTGTGTGTGTGTGTGTGTGTGTGTGTGTGTGTGTGTGTGTGTGTGTGTGTGTGTGTGTGTGTGTGTGTATACCCCTGCCCCACATTAGGCGAGAGAGGCTCTGACCTTAGCAGCTATAATATCAGTACAAGCTCTGACCCAACATCAGGCCCGGTTGGCACTTCAGAAGGGCGAGGGAGTTGGGGGTGGGGGACTTTTATTTGTATAGATGGTGTCCTCCAGCTTTCCTCTACCAGTGCTGCAGCCCAGTGAGGAGTGAGTAATGTGAGTAATGGAGAGTAATAGGGTGCAGATAGTGAGTGTGAGGGTAACCCTATTGTATCCTGTGTCAGCAGGGTCAGAGGTCACCCATGGCACATACTGGTCTTGGCCCTGTCCGACCCATTTGGGCCTTAAATGAGTTTACCCAACACTAATTAACGGGGCCTGCCAATGGGCTGCTCTTGCTAACGGACTTGACAGATGCCTTCAGAGCCTTGCTTAGATGTCCTTGCCCCCCGCCACCACAGCCTTGTGCTGTCCAGCCACCCGTCTGACCCCTTCCCCAACACATTATGCTCAACACAATCCTCACCACTTGCATTTCCATTACATGTGTGCTGATGCCAAGATGATCCTTCCTGCATTTGTCTTGATGGCTCAGGTTGGTGGTGGCGGTAGAGCTGGAACCAGGCCTCATGAAGAATCTTTACTTACACTTTTTTCCCACCTTTTGTGTTGTTGCACTTACAAACTTCAATGTATGTTATTTTGTTGGAATTCTATGTGATGAACATAAGAAATGCAGAATGGTGAAGTGGAATGAAAAGGCGTGCATTTTAGTGTTCCTTCTCCAGCACAGTTAAATAAAATAGCTGACGCCTCTCCTCAGCTTGTCACTGGGTTCTTCAGCTACCAAGTAATGACCAGTTAATTTAATTCCTGTGTGTTCAGCATGTAAATGTCTAAAATATTACTGACACTAGGGGCCTGTAGCTGGCCACTCCACAGTTCACGCTGGCTGTTTGTATGGGAGTGGTGGCCTAGTGGTTAGAGCATTGTGCTTGTGTCCCAGAGGTTCTGGATTCAACTCCCACAGACTGCCACTCTGGGTCCCTGAGCAAGACCCTTAACCCTAGACTGCTCCCGTGGCCCAGCACAGTGGCAGCCCGCTGCTGGGTTAATGCAGAGGACATATTTCGTTGGAATGTATGTTGCAGCGACAATAAAGATGATTATTATATTATTATTATTATTATGTGTTTACAGTGGTTGACCTGCTGAAAAGGTAATCTCCCCCCCAAGTCTTCTTCAGGTTTCCGCTAAGGATTGTCAATTTTTTAGGCTCACCTGTCTTCCCATTAACTGAATAAAGTTGTTGATTTAAAACTTTCCATCGCCATGCTTATCTCAGTTGAAATACTGATTAATATCTGTGAGGAATGCTGTTTTAATGATAAATGTGACTGAAACAGAGACCTGTGTTGATATATATTTGATTTTATATTGACAGACTTGGGATAAGGCAACTTATATCTGTAAATGCAGCGTGTGAAGCAGTTAAAATCATTTTATACTTTTTAATAATCATTCAGTTTGGTAATGTTTTGTATATGTTTCTTATGGTAAACTTCTTACGTTTCCACTAACTAAAGGCTTTTGTCTGGCCACTCTTCTATAAAGTTCAGCTCTATGGAGCGTACGGCTTATTGTGGTCCTACGGACAGATCCTCCAGTCTCTGTTGTGGAGCTCTGCAGCTCCTTCAGGGTGACCTTTGTCTCTGTGCTGCCTCTCTGATTAATGTCGTCCTGTCCCAGTCTGTGAGTTCTGGTGGACGATCGTCTCTTGGAAGGTTTGTTGTGGTACCAGGTGCTTTCCATTTGATGGATGATGGCACCCTGGGGTAACAGTTTACCAACATAGACAGTTTCTTGCAGATCTAATACATTGAATAATAATAAAATACATTTAGATTACAGGTTTGAGATCAACAAAATAGGTTAAATACTTTTGTAATGTACTGTAAGCGCAGGAGGACATAAAGCTAAATAGAAGGTGTTCAACACCTACTTTCACCAGCATATGACTTGTGCACCATAAGTCAGAGTTTCGCAGTGTGTTGGCACATTAGTTTACACTTTGAACAAATTTAACAATCAAAAGAATTTGACTTGGTAGAAAAATCAGGTGGTGCTTCTGATACTTCTGGTAGCTTAGGTGAAGCTTTTAAACCTCCATCTTAACAAAGGAACCAGACCTTACATCCACTTTCTCTTACTCTGTATGTATGTATACAGTTTTATGAACAGTATAGTTGTTAAGAATATATGGTCTGTAATGTGTTTGCATACGTACATACAAATGGCATGTTGACGAGTTTGGTGTAAAGGTTAAATAAATGCAGATGCATCTCTAAGGACACAGCTATCTGAATAAGCTGTCTACTGACTGTTCTCCATCACAGCTGTCTTAGTTTGCCTTAGAAGCTACAAGCTGGGTTCTAGTTGGTGACATTTTCATCTTTTTAGCTTGCAGAGCTGCACAAGCTTTGTTTTAACAGTGGAAAAAGTATTTCATTTATCATACTTCTATATTAAGTTAAACTTTTTATGTGCCGGCTAAAATATAACAGTAAAACTCCTGCACAAATACACCAAACGTTTGGGTTATCTATGGTAAATTTAGTGGCAATACCAGTGCTTTGTTGCGTGAATGCTAAAACTCAAATGGCCAAATACTGTTCCAACAGATCTGAAGTCAGATCTCAGTAAGTACAAATGCCTGAAGAGATAGCCCCTCCTGTGAGTTTTGGGTCTGCACCAGGGTCTCCTCTCAGAGGTATGTTCCCAAGAAAACCTCTAGCGGTATGTGCAGAGAATGGATCCTGATTTGATGCCCAAGCTACCTCAGCTGACTCCATTAGATGGGGAGGAGCAGCAATTCTAACTCTGCTTTTCTCACCTTGTCGAGCTCCTGACCCAAAAGATCCTGTCAATGAACACCACAAACAGGAATTTGACAAGTGGCATAGATGATGCAACATTAACTTCAGGAGGGCAGTAAAGATCAACTGGATTAGGATCTTCAAAGCTGAATCTCACTATATCCACGGATGTACCATGTATTGCTTTGGTGTTTTGACAAGTAATCCCACTGTCTGTCTATTGTAGAACAAAATTCATCCACTCTAGGAGATGGGCTTTATCATAGCTCATATCATGCTTCAGTATGCAAAATGTTTCCAGTATTCATGAACCTCCCTCTAGAGTTAACATCCTGTCCCCAAAGGTCAGGTGATTACCTGTTTTCATATTGTCACTTTCAGCAACTGAAAGTTGGACCACCACCACCACCTCAGACCAGTTTCAACACCACCGTGCCCAAGTAACGATGGACTTGACCCTCATGGCACCTTGTACAAAAAGTGGACCTTACTGTCCATGCAGTACATTTTAGATAATCTGTTCATTAATTATTTTTAAATCCTACTGTCTGAGCCGACAGGTCTTAAGGTTTTTTATATGAGTATTTATTTGAGTCAGCAGTCTACCTGTTGTTGAACTCTTTACATCTGTTGCTGCACATTCATCCATAGTATTTTAATGCAGGCAGCAGCATTTGTCTGTAACCAACTTACTGAGCATAAAAGTGGCACCTCCCTCCTGTCTGTCATCCCTATGGGAGGGCACTAAGTCCTGAGATTCAGTCCGAGCACAACAGAAGCCCCCCTACCACCAGCACCCCTGGTCTCCACCCCACCCTCTACATAGCTTCTAACACCCAAACACACCCCGTCAACCCTTCCTAACAGCTCTCCTCCCCTCTCTTTTCACCGCTCTCCGACTGCTCCGCATGCAGGGTATTCACTGTGCATACCTAGGCTGCTAATTCCAAACTGCCTCTCCAATCAAAGGATCACAAGTGTTGTAGTTTTTGTCTCTTTTCTTCTGCTGGGAAACAATGAGTAATGAAAAGAGTCAGCGACAAGTCTGGTGTGTGTGTGTGTGTGTGTGTGTGTGTGTGTGTGTGTGTGTGTGTGTGATTGAGATGCCCCCCCCCCCATCTTTTCGTCCTGTTTTTGTTCAATTATCTTTCACTGTCAAATCACTGTTATTAAGAATGTTTTCTTTGCTAACATTCTAAATGATTAAATGATACCAAAGTCATTCTATCTGTTGTATTCTCAGCTACCATAAAAATAAACAATATGCAATAGATTATTTATTTATAACTGGTGTTTTTTGATGTTTTAAAGAGAACTGTTTGGTTCTGGTTTATGAGTCCACTAGGCCATGGTTCGAAAAGCAGCTCAAATTAAACTTTGTTTTTAATGACCACTGATTTGCCTCTATGGCTACTTTGCATCAGATTCTAGTTTCTTTTTGTGTTTTAAGGCAGGCGTTTTATTTCAGATTGGAGCCAGATTTATGTGACTGTGGTTCGGTCTTCTGGACCCTTTAGTTGTTTTTCTCAATTTTTTTTCTTTATCTGTTTTCAGCTCCTTCGTAACAGGCACTGCATGCTGTGAGAACTTCTCTCCTCTTCGCATCTGGGATGTTGAACGGTGAGTAAGGAACCTGTTCTGACATGTTCTCACAAGGGAATGAAAAAAAACAGTAATTTCATTTTTATTATTATTTCACATTTATTTAACCAAGAAACACTCATTACTATGAAAATTCTGCTCTTAAAATAATACTCTGGCCAAGACAACAGCTCAGAAACAAATTTGGACCATTTCTAATATCAGACAGTAATACTATGGTCAAGGACATAATAGAACATTATAGTCTTCTACATAGCCATCCAGGATTCAGATTCCCCATCCTTGTATTCACACATCTTCAGTATGGTTGTAAGTCTTAAGACATCTTATATAAAATAATAATAATAATAACAACAATAATAATAATAATAACTATTATTATTTATTTCTAATGCTCTTTACATTTGACTACAAATCTCAGTGATATAGGACCAGACAAATCAAATACCATTTAATAACCTTTAAAAACTTTTTAAAAGCTTTTTATGTTTTAAAAACATAAAAAGTCAAAGCACCATTAGTCCATTTCTAAAAATGATGGTTTTGAGTCCTTTCTTAAAAGTATCCACTGTCTGTGGGGCCCTGAGATTCTCTGAAAGAGCGTTCCTTAGGCGGGGAGAAGCGGTTTCAAAGGCCCTGTTGCGCATCATTTTGACCATTGTCCTGGGCAGGAGCAGACGGTGCTGTTGAACTGACCGGGTCCTGGCTGATGTGTGTAGTTTGAGCAGTTCAGTTAGGTAGGTGGGGGCCACACCGTGCAAACAGTGATGGGTGTGCAGGAGGATTTTGTACTCAGTACGGAGGTGAATGTGGAGCCAGTGCAGAGAATGGGGGTGATGTGCTCATGCTTCTGCACCCCATCAGGTCCCTGGCTGTGCTGTTCCGAACATACTGGAGATTTTGAAGGCTCCTACCTGGATAAACAGTGCATTACAGTAGTCCAGTCTGGAGAAGACAAAGGCGTGGTTGAGCTTCTCTGCTGCTGGGAGGGAGAGGTAAGGGCGCAGTTTTGAGATGCTGCGGAGGTGGACAAAGGAAGTTTTGCAGACAGAAGTGACATGATTGTCAAAGGAAAGATTGCGGTCAAACCTAACTCTAAGGTTAGTAACAGAAGGAGAAAGGAGAATGATTTGACCAAATAATTAGACAGCAGTAAGGATAGGTTAGAAGAGCAGAGTTGTTGAGGGCCGAGTACGGAGCCTTGAGGGACCCCACAGGTGACTTTGTGACATCTGAATTTTTGCCATCCCCAGGGCCCCACACTGGGTGTGGAAACAGTTGTTTTGGCTATAATTCTGGGAGTGGTGATCTAGTGGTTAGGGAGCAGGGCAATGCGTCCGGGAGAGGCTGTAACGGTTCCTGGTTTGACTTCCACAGACTGCCGTTCTGGGTCCCTGAGCAAGACCTCTAGCTCCAGAATGCTCCCTGGGCACTGCACAGTAGCAGCCCACTGCTAGGGAGAAGTTAAATGCAGAAGTCTAATTTCTTTGAAATGTGTGTAGCAATGACAATAAAGATAATGGCTATTCTGTTCTTAAATATGTACGGACGTGGGGATTTTTTTTTTTTTTTTGCTACACAGCACCGCGTTCACAGACCAGTGTGATGCATTCGCGAGCGTCAGAAAGCAATGGTGCATAGCAAGGGTGCATTCAGGAGCATGGGACATTAGATTTTTCAGAATAAAAAGCTAACAGATGTGCATAATCAAAAAAATAACAGAAATACAATTATAGAGCATTCAGTATTGTAAGAAAGCCCACACTGTTTCTGGATAGACACATTATTGTTTGAGTTAAGTTCTGTTCCGTTTTATGCCTCTTTCCTTGTAAATTTGAAATGTCCCATGCTCCTGGATACATTGATATGGAGGAGTTTAAATTCCTTTTTTGCAATTTTTTTAAAGCAAACAGTTTGTCTTTTGCTTAAGGACATATTAAAATGCATTTATATGCAGAAAATCGTTATATGTTGGTGCAGTAAATATACAGATATAAATTCATCTAAAATTTGTTCTTATATCCAATTATTTGAAGTGTGTGGTCATGTGGCCCTCCAATGGTCTTGCCGAAAAAAATATGGCCCTCTTTATCATGGAAGTTGCCCATCCCTGTACTAGATGCTAAGAACTATTTGCACATTTTTTAGATTCTCAGAGAGTCTTGTTTGGTACATTTACCTTGAGCATTTTATTTTTATCTGAACATGCCTTGTCTATTACCAATTGTACAGCTTAACTTCAAATTGAGCCTTTTTTCATTTTGAGTCTTTGCATTTTTGAGGGTCTTCTCAATGAATGCTCATTCTTTGTTTTTTCATGGATGTCACTGATTTGTGTCTGTGTGTGAATTCTGAGCCGGTGTCTCACCAAAATGTATTACATAAATACAATACAGACAATTGATTCTTCTTGATTGAATCTCGATTCTATGACCAAACATTTTTTCCCTCAAGACTATAGAGCAAAGATCACAAAGGTCATCATAGGGTAATATGCCTTTGCATGTTTTTATTCTTTGTACATGGATATAATCAATTTGAACTGCTGCACCAATCACAGTGATTATATTGAGAAGAGCAGAAGATCAAATGTTAGTATGTTCTGACCTTGTGGGTTGGATCTGTAGGCTTGTAACGGACAACCTATATCATATTTATTGGCCTTAATGGTTTTGGTTTATGTTAGGAAGTATTTATTTAACTGTATAAGCTCTTGGGAACATTAACATCGTGGACTTTTATGGATCCAAAAAGCTCCAGCTTGAAAACACCACAGGACACTCTAATCTTCAACAAAAAGTTGTCCAAAGTGAGGGGGCCTCTGAAAATTCCTGTCTTGTAAAGGTAAGCCTTAAACCTGATACATCCCTGACAAGGCTTCAGTAATTCCCAGCTTTACATGGGCCAGTGACAACAGGCCAACACAACATCACAGACAGCTACATACAAAAAGCTGCTTCCTGTTCCCAAATGGCTCGGAAACCCGAGGAGGGGATAAAACAGCAGCCACACAGGAAGAGCTATGAAAGGGATGGGTGGGCATGTTCATCAGAAGGTAACAGGTGGGAATGGAAATTGATGTGGTTACAAGGTGATCTACATAATGAAATGGGCAATTTATGTTGTAGGAGAGCAGAACATACATGGGAATTTACCCAATTAACTGTAACCCTGTCTCCAAATAATTAAATCTCCTAACAGCTCTCTATTCAGTCTTCCTTGCTTTTAAAGATTTTAGGAAAAATAATGAGATCCTGAATAAGTTTCATACTGAGATCATTTACCTTTGAATATAATTTTATAACTTGTTATATATACTCAAGAACTTTAAGAACTCACTGTGACACATGTACGAACCATTTCAATGCTCGGGACAATTAGCAGATTACTAAATACCAATTACCAAAATTAGCTTTATCAAGAAATTTAACCCTTGATAACTCACAGTGTCTTGGGCCCCATTCACACCTGGCAGCAACATGTGTACAGAGTTATCGTATTCTGTCCTGTAAAGCACAGGTGTGAATGGACTCCAGGCACATTCAAGGTTGCCTTGGGATACTTACATATGCCTGCTTTAATTTAGCTGGCTGAATGTAATCTTACTAAAACTTTCTTTCTTTTTAAGAATTTTCTTAAGATAAGATTTTTTAAAGATAATGTTCATTGTCATTGTATGTACCATTCAACAAAATAAAGATGGTGGCCCACAGCATTAGCAGCCCACAAAAAACATACACAAATTATCACCATAGAGCAATGGGAAGTAAGCATAAAACCCTTTAGAGAACTGAAAGGAAAGGAAAACATTTGCAGTGGATTATATACAATATACTCACTACCCTTGTAAAGGTTTTTTCTGAATATTCCTCGAAAAAAAAACAAGTCATTCTTTCAGAACTTACCTTTTTTTCATCACTGAATTTCAGGATGCTTCTTGTCACTTTTTGGGCATACTCTAAGATTGTTGTGCATATGAGCGGTGTGTATGTGTATTGTGTAGTGAGAGCTAGGACAGTGACGTAAATGGCGGGTGAACCTTTTGTGAACGTTGTTATTGGATTTACAGGAATCTAAACCCATTAAAGTGGACCTAAAACTGTTTCTAAACTTAGTGTGGATGATAAATATGATGAATGAATAGTTTATTTATGCTGGACAGCTCCCTCAGTGTCCCATGCATGCCTTACTGTGTGGACCTGTGAGGTAATATATTTAAAACCAACATATGATCAGGAATCAGTTTATTTATATATATATATATATATATATATATATATATATATATATATATATATATATATATATATATATATATATAAAACTCTACTCATAGTAATATCCACCTGTATATTATATTAGGTACATATCCAGCTGTAAATTTAGTAAATATATACAGTGTGCTATTGATCTGAGACTTGGGTGTGTGAAAACATCAAACAGATCACTGCTGCAGGTGCTACACCCAAACACCCAGCAAATCAGCCACTGCCACAGAAGGTGCTGGAGAAGATGCTCCAACCTGTTCCCTGTGAAAATCAGTGGTATGAGAGATTTACAATTATGAATAGCCTAACAGCAAGCTGGGAGTCTTTGGTGACCCTTAAAAAGTCACAAAGATGTTGCACAGAGCACAATCTCCCAATGAGTTCTTGGGGCTTTGATTTTTATTAAAACTGAGGTGGGTAGTAACTACTCACATTTATTCAGTTACATTTACTTGAGTAACTTTTTGAGAAAATACGTTTAGGAGTAGTTTTAATTGTGCTGTACGTTTTACTTTTATTTGAGTTATAATATTACTCAAGTATTGCTACTCTTACTTGAGTAAATATTTTTGGCAACACTCCACCCACTGAGTAACTTCATGAATAAAGAACATACTTGTTTCAACCAAAAATGTACCAAAGACAAAAACCTAAAGTTTATGTTAAAGTGAGACTTCTTATTTGTACACAAGCTTTGTGAGCTCATTGAGACACTTGGAGCTCAAATGAACGTACAGTATACAGTAGTACTTTGCTCTGTTCTAACATACTATATATATACTGTGTATGTATATATATATATATATATATACATATAGATAGATAGATAGATAGATAGATAGATAGATAGATAGATAGATAGATAGATAGATAGATAGATAGATAGATAGATAGATAGATTAACTGCTATAATTTTCCTTTAAAGTTTTAAGTTGAAGAAACAAAAATTTAGAAAAGTGTTTTTTTTTTCTTTAGTGTCTTTAGTACAACTTTTGTCTTGGCACATAACCTTATATTTTTGTCTGTCCGGTTACATCATTTTTATATATTAAATCATCAGCTGTTATGATTAATTACTAAGTACTTGAGTAGCCTTCTCACTGAACTATTTTTTACTCTTCTTGAGTAATTTCTTGGCTGACTACTTTTTACTTTGACTTGAGTAAAAATATGTTGAAGTAGTGCTACTCTTAGTTGAGTACAGTTTTTGGCTACTCTGCGCACCTCTGGATTTAACACTCTCTCATCTTACCATCTCAGTGGGACAAAGAAATCTTATGATCACTCATATAGATAGGGATGCCACACATGTGGTATCGTCTGAGCAACACCCCGACTTTTCACACAATTGCCCTCATGGTCAAACACAGTGGAGGGAACCGCCATCAAAGGTAGAGGACGCTGGCCAGCACTCCCCACTGCCAAAATCTTCTTTGTTCCTTCAGAAAAGGAGCCATTCTTTTTACAGTCAAATGGTCAGGCTAGGATTCCCCGCATTCCTGACTTTGAAAGGACAGGGTTAAATGTCTACAGCGGTATGGACACCCTGTTGTACAAATTGCTGCTGTATTGTCTGTATGGTAGATGCATTTGTGTGACATTTTGAAGGTGGTCATTTTTGATGGGGTGTATTCCTCCTCCCTTCCCCTGCCAGGAAAGCTCCCACTCCTGCTTCAGTTGTTGTGCAGCTGGTTGAGGGATGCGGGTTAAAGGGGAATGATGTGCAGCAGGTTGCGTGACTCCCCTCTGTTTGTTTTAGTGAGTAAAAACCTCAGCTGGAATCCTATTCTCCACCTGTCTGACAGCTTTTGACAAGAAGGCTTGTTTCAGTGCATCCCAGGCTGCTGTTTTAGAGCTTAGCCTTTACAAGAGCCTCCTTGTCACAAAAACACACACTCTGTTTTTCTTTAGCTGTCCCCACACTAAAGCATAATTACCTTTGCTTTCATATTGTTTCTAACATTGTCAATTCATTAATGATTCCTTTCACAACTTTTGAAACCTGTGTGTGTGTGGCCCCCTAAAGCAAATCTGGCTCCTGCAGGGCTGCCAGACAGGCTTAAATCAGGACTTAGACTTTGCATGTCACACAGCCAATAGCCCCTTCGTAACAATCACTAAGTCTGTGCCTCCTGAGGCTAACTGGGTACCACAAAACAGCTAACCTCTGGCTCAAACTTCTGTGGTCTCAGGAAACAGCAAGGCTTTCTCTAGAAATAAATATTATTCAATATTAAAAGCAAAAAATATAACTACACAAAGGAATGGCAGCAACAGAAGAGTTGTTCAGAAAGTAGGTTATTCAAACACAAACCTCAATGTGACCGAATTTTAAGGTATTAGTACAAAACAAGCACCACAATTGGTCCCTTTTTAAAAATTGTTCAAATTAAATATTCTTTTGTGTGTTTTAAAAATCCTAAATATTTTAGTAGATTAACACGCAGTGAATTTTGATATTCCACTCAACTGTAAAACTGGTGTATTCTGTCTTAATAGGAAGAGATTCCTTCAAACTGAAAAGTGATTTCAGATATAATAACTGGAAGAAACCTAACACAAGTTGGCATGTGATATTTTAAGCTTTCCGCCAATGATGCTGTTTTCTTGTGAGACTGTTACCAGCCTTCTGAAAACAGATTGTGTCTGATGTTAAGACGCAGACAGACAGATTTGTTTTAAAACCTCCCATGTAACTCTTACCAGTAAAAGCAAGTCATAAGTAGTTTTCATTATGTACTTAGACAAACAGCAGAAAACATGCTCAGCGTGTGCTCTGTACAGATAGCATCCTTTTTGACAGCTGGTACATCTCCATCCTTTTATCATACAAAGTTCTGACCTACAATTTGAGAATGCCTGCTTTTTTTGTAATGTGCACCGAGACGTTACAATTATGTATTCTCAAAATATGTTGTCTATAACCTTTAGAACATGTTTTGTTATCAGCTCGGTTTCTTAATGTTTTGAGATATGTGCTACGTTTTTTGAGTTTGGCGGTAAGGGAAAGATAAGGAGTTACTATTCCACACAAATCCAAAATGTACTTCATCCCAATCTCCCCATTGGCTCTGGCTTAGTTCTAACGCCCTGGCAATGAGAGAGCTCTCACCCAATAATGCACCCTGTGGGGAAAGCCATGGCCCAATAAGAAGGCCCCTGGGGTAAGGCTAGGGGATTACTAGCCCAAGCCTGTAGATTGAGCTCCAGGGCAAGGGAGGGGGCACAAGTTGAAGCATAGCACTGCTCTGTTTCTAAGGCCACTGGCCTCCTTTATATGGTTGCTACGAGGCAGGTATCACAAATGTGAGAGTAGCACACAGTCACGGTCATGGAGGGTATTAAATGGCAACAAAGAGACAGTTATTCTGCAATCATCTACCCTACTGGGTGCAAGTTATTCTCCAATAATCAAGTGCTGAGTAGCAAGAGGTTCAGACTCAAAGCTGTGATCACAAGAGCATGGTGCTGCTGGGAAGGGGATTAATTGACCACACCCTTGGGTCACAGCGCATCAGCCCAGATGCCCAAATGCCTTTTACCACTAGTTGCTCAGAATATCTCCGTTTACAGGCTAACAGTCATTTACCCAAACACAAGAAAAACGTTTATGGTCATAATTAAGGTAACTTCCAGTTGAAGAATATATTTGCTTTTTTATTTGTTTGCTTTTGATTCATTTGAACATTTATTCTCAACAAACAAAAATGGCATCAATAAAAAAAATTCCGATCTTTCTGTATACAGTACATTCAACAAGATTATGATCTGGGCTCATGGGACAGCAATTTAGGAATAGGCAATTCAAGACCAGTCTATCGGTACAACAGATTTCAGCAACAAGACAACTCAAAGTACTTTACAAGATGAAAACACATAAAAGTACATTGTAGTGGTATAATAAAGTAAAGTTGAACTACAAACTGAAATCAATGTTTTAAATGTTTAAATAGAATATTCAAAGGTAACTATAAACAAATGTGTCTAACCTTGTCGTAATGACCCTCAGGGTTTCAGCACTTACAGTCTTCTGGGAGTTTGTAATAGATTAGAGGACCATAAAAACTCAATGCTGCTTCTCCGTTTTGGTTCTAGTTCTGGGGATGCAGAGTAGATTTGAACCAGAAGACCTGAGTGTTCTAGAAGGTTGATACGCCAAAAAAAATCATTAAAATGTGTTTAGGTGCTAAGCTAGCCAGTGATTTATTTATAAACTAACAGAAGTACTACCGAACTGGAGTGATGTGCTCTATCTTCTTAGTTGTAGTGAGGATGCAGGCAGCAGCGTGCTGGATCAGCTGCAGCTGTGTGATCAACTTTTTAGACAGACCTGTGCAGAAACCATTGCAATAATCAGTTTGACTAAAGATAAACGATGAGTGTTATTTCTCAAGATCCTGCTGAGAAATTGGTCTTTTAAACCATGGTAGGTTGCGGGTGAGGGTAACAGAAACGCAGGGAGCATTGCGGTATACAGCTAGAAGGAGGTGCGCAGCCCATCAACTAGTTTACCGTTGTGCGTCAAGCTAATACCAGCTAGCATTAGCATAGGTTGACCGGGAGATATTCTCCCAGGCGGGAACTTTACTGACTGTTTTGTGTTGCTGTCAAACATGGAGGCATTCAAAATAATCCAACAACGCTTAGCCTGGTGGGACGGGGCAGCGGAGATTGTGGGGCGACCTGCCAGGCTTATGACACGGTGAGGGAAACTTGCCCATGTTTCTTATTATCCATTCTTCAGTGCATTTAGCTGTTGGTTTTGGATCACTGTCTTGTTGTAGGACCCATGTCCTGTGGGTGGAGCTGAGCTCTTTGTCTCACAGGGGCAGTAGATTTAGCTCCAGGATGCCTGGGCTGACCACAGTCCAATAAATCTTAGACCGTTTAATAATATTAACACTATCGTCACAGGAAGATGAAACTGCTTGGAGATGGTTTAATAGCATCGGTCATAATGTGGCTCTCTATAATCTTCTTTCTGAGCTTCACAGCCTGCACACAGCAATTTCAAACTACCCAACAGCATCTTGGTTCCTTTTAAATAGACTGAGTAGCTGATGGAAATCTTGAAGGAATCTGTGCTAATTGAGGTTAAACTCCTGGTTGGAAACACAACTAAAAGACACAAACTAACAGTCTCTTTAGGGTTCCCTACAGATCTGTCAAAACTGTTTTACCACATTTGTAAAATAAGCAGCAAGACCTTTCTTTTCACAGTTTTATTTGTTTACTACAGTAACGTTTTTTAGGATTCCTGATGGGAATGGCAGTTCTTTGAGCGTACTGAATCGCTGGAATCAATTGAACAAAATGATTTGTTCAAAAGATTTTTTCATTGAATCATTCAGTTCATATAACTACATTTTTGGGTCCCTACAGTTAAAATAGGCAATCAACATGGCTTAGGTCACATTTAGTGTGCTATTTAAAAAGCTTTAACTGCATTTTCGGTTGCTTTACATTTAAAATAGACAATAAGCAGTGCTTTAGTGACACTAAGGCTACGTTCACACTGCAGCCTGAAGTGAATAATTCTGATTTTTTTTGCCCATATGCGACCTGTATCTGATCTTTTTATGACAGTCTGAACAACACAGATTTTTTCAAATGCGACCGAGGCCACTTGGATATATATATGGTCCTGAATCCGATACGTATCTGATCTTTTCAAATGCGACCTGTGTCTGTACGGCCAGGTTGCATTTATCCGACCTGTACGTCACTGATACTCGACAAACGTCACTATTCTGCGTCCTGCTATGCAGAAGCAAGAAAAAAGACGACACTCATAGCGGACAACAATGAGGAGAGCAGTCAGTGGAGAGAAAGCTCCGGTTAGAAAAGAAATTAATGACCGCAAAATGCGCGCCAGCATTATAATCCATGTTTACTTCCGCAAACACTGAGAACGCTTGCTACGTGTGACGTCATCATGTCCTCGAGTGCGCATGCTGGACACTTAGGTTGAACGCATTCAGTTCACACAGGAGATCACATACAAGCCGCATATGTTTGGAAATGTGAACGACCACGCAAAAAAATCCGATTTCACAAAAATATCGGAATTGAGCATTAAGACCTGCAGTGTGAACGTAGCCTAAGGGCTGGATATTCAAAGATTCCAAATATGGAGCGCTAAATTGTGTCAACAAAAAACACATTGGGAGTGGGCGTGTTGCAGGTGATCTCTGTCTTATCCACTGCAAATGCAATGGATAAGACGTGCAAACCCAATTCAGTCCACCCCATTTAAATAAGTACACAGGGTGTTCTACTGGCAATTTTACGAGTGACCATAAAAAAAGATGAAATTCTAAGCAATGGAGTTGGAGGTAATGATAATAATCATTTAATAAAATAACAACATTGATAATAATGATAAAAATAATGTATAGCACATTTTATGTTTGTGCTACAAACAAAGGTAAAAAGATAAAAAATTAAATTAAATTTAGCTGACTTTGTCAGCTCCTCTCCAACCCCTGTCTGACAGAGTTTAATCTGGGAAGGAGCAGTACAATCAAACTTTCAGTGAGATTAATCTTTAAACAGCTGTATTTACCTCCACCAACTCCTGACAACAGCCACTTGACCTAAAATATTGCAAGGTAGTCCCATAATAATTTAATACAACATAACTGTAAGGTCTGTAAAGGAACATCGAGAGAGGGGGAAAAAATGGCTCTTGCCACAAGTTATGAATGCGCAAAACCAAACACTCCAACCCTGCCACCCAGTCGTTGTCAGCTGTTAATATTTAGTTTTGTTTGTTTATAAACATGCCACAATATTTAAGTTCAGTCGTGGTGTTTTATTTGTTTATGTTTAATTGCATAAAGGCTCTGCAAATTCTCGGTTATCCAGGTCATTGCACAGCAAACAGGCTTAAATTGGAGGCACCAGAATTAACAAATACCCTGTTTACACTACCCTTTTTTAACTGTGCCGAGACCAGTCCGAGCTCGGTAACTGAGATAACTTTTGAGTGTAAATGGATCGCAAACTGAACTGAACCGCGCTAAATCTAGACCATTTCGATGAGTGGGCTTGGCCCGTTTTTTTCCTGGCTTGGTTCTCTGATAACAAAGAGCGCATGAACAGACCGTGTCATTTTCTTACAGTCAGCTGACTAATTTTGCAGTTTCAGACATTCATAAAAATACTAGCTTCCTTACCGTGCCAAACGGTTTCCAGTGATGATTCTGCTTAGCAGTGTGATGAACCTCGACATCTGTCATTGTTTCCTGCGTCTGTAAGCCCTGATTAGACTATCGTTTGTCTTATCCACTTCCCAAAAGCCGACTCCATCAAGTAAATTCACCAAATGTTGCCTTCTTCGCCTGACTCTCCGCAAACAACGACGTATCACAATTATAACCAAGCATAACTACCTGAATGTTACAGGCGCCGCCATTTCTATTTGCTTGATTCCCTCCTTCAATCCTAGAGAACAGTAGTACTGTAGATCGTCCCTGGGAGGCGAGGAATCATGCTAGCGGTGATGTGTAAACGGTCGTCAGAACCAAGCTCGGCACGGTTAACTGATCCAAGCTCGGTCCGAGCTCGGCACGGATCGGTTTAACAAAGGTAGTGTAAATGGGGCTAAAGACTCCCAGATTGGTGTCGAAACTCTTAGAAGCTACCGCACCCTGTCTGCGGTGAAACACCTTTGGTGGACCCAGCTGTTTTACCCTTCAAGTGACCCCCACTTATGTATATATTGTTTTAAATATATGACGCTCGAAACAGAAAACTAAACTTCATCTTGTTTGATCTAAGAAAGCCAGAGAAATGTTTACAGACACATCAGCGCTGACGGGCTCTTGTTAGGACACGATGCAGGGAAAAAAATCGTGGCAAGAGCCCCGACTGATCCTCCCATAAGCGTTATAAAGAAGTCTAGGTACACGCTCATGCAAGGGCTGTACACTTCCTCATGTGTCATCAGTGAATCAATGTGTCACCACTGGGGTGCTATCTGATAGACTGTGCCATAGCCTTGTGTCCCAGACTATCTAAGTGAGCATGCAGCTCTCATGTTAAGCTGACCGTTCCACTCACACATCCCATTTCTAACAAAACGTTTTCAGAAAACCTGAGCAAAAGTCCAGATACCTCCGATTTAAGCCTATGTCATTCACCCTGTCTCAGTAATAAAGATAGTTGCATCCCATTGCATTGATTTGTCCAAGGCACACGTTTTACTAATATTCTTCTACTGTTGTTATTATTGAATTAAACCTTACAGTCTGCACTTCAATTACGTTGTAGTTGTTTCATTTCAAATCTATTGTGGTGACATGCAGAAACCAAATCATGAAGATTGTGTCACTGTCCAAATATTTCTGGGCCTAACTGTATGGGACACTTCAAATAAATAAATAAATGGTCATAAGCCATCATAAATCTTAGATAAAAGTCTGCACAACATTTTCTCTGGGTTTTCTACCATCACATGCCTCTCTCCAATGATCACCAGGGTGACATGTACCACCGATTAACAGATTATTGTGACAAGGTGTGGGCAATCACTTTGGTTGCTGTAAACAGTCAAATACATAATGTTGAATGGTGGATGCATTGGCACTGCAGGAAGACCGAGCAAATGGGAGAATTTGCAAATGGGACAATTGAGGAAACACAGTTTCAGGGATCAAATATTTCCAGGCCAATAATGATGACTGGCCAATATGCCGCCCTAGACTCTGAGCGTTGTATTCTGCATTCTACAGGGCAAAGTGGCTACACCTCCCTCCCAGGTGCTGAAAGGCAGCTCCCCATCCCCCAGAGTGCAAAGGAGGTGCGCTCACCTCTCACACCCAGGCAGCCCTTAGCACCCATCGGCTTCCTAAAATGCTTTTTGCAGTTTTTCTTTTCTTCTTTTTTTTTGGGGGGGGGGGGGGCGCGTTAATAATCCCAAAGGAAACCTCTCATTCCTCCTGGTCTCCCTCCCTCTTGTGAATGTTGATCTCAATGCACAGCCACAAGGCAATTTCAACAGGGAGTACAGCCTCGTTTACTTTTTAACAACTTATTTTAATAACTTATTAAAAGTTTATTTTAATAATCATATGTGCTTTTACCTCTGATTATCACATTTTATCAACCTCTCTCAGAATTTTTCTCACAGTTTCTTTGCCTTTTCTCCATGGCTGCCACGTCACCATGATGAAAAAAACAATCAGCTGACCCATTTTTAATACTCACTAACATTGATGAGGTGCTTTGCATTAACCATTTATGGTCAATGTAAATGATGAAATGATGAAAATCAACAAGAGGGATCATATTTCTCCTATTTTAGCTCCCCTCCACTGGCTTCCTGTTAAATCAAGAATAGAATTTAAAATTCTTCTTCTAACGTATAAAGCCCTTAATAATCAAGCTCCATCATATATCAGAGCTCTGATTACCCCGTATGTTCCTAACAGAGCACTTCGCTCTCAGACCGCAGGTCTGCTGGTGGTTCCTAGAGTCTCTAAAAGTAGAATGGGAGGCAGATCCTTTAGCTATCAGGCTCCTCTCCTGTGGAACCAACTTCCAGTTTTGGTCCGTGAGGCAGACACCCTGTCTACTTTTAAGACTAATCTTAAAACTTTCCTTTTTGACAAAGCTTATAGTTAGAGTGGCTCTTGTTACCCTGAGCTACCTCTATAGTTATGCTGCTATAGGCTTAGGCTGCTGGAGGACAGCTGATTTCTACTGTTCTCCAGTCTACTGTTCTTCAGTTTTGTATTGCACTGCATTGAAATGACTGTTGTCATTTCAGCTTTTAACTTTTTGCTCTCTCTCTTTTTCTTCATAGTAGGTACACCTGGTCTGACATTCTGTTAGATGTGACATCATCCAGGGAAGACAGATCACCCGCTATTACCATCTAATGTAGAACAGATTCCTGGATCAATGTGTGCTTCTGTGCTTGTTTGTCTCTCTTGTTGTGTCTCTGTTCTGTCTTCTCTAACCCCAGTCGGTTGAGGCAGATGACCGTTCATTCTGAGCCTGGTTCTGCTGGAGGTTTTCCTTCCCGTTAATGGGGAGTTTTTCTTCCCACTGTCGCTTCATGCTTGCTCAGTATGAGGAATTGCTGCAAAGCCATGGACAATGCAGACGACTCTCCCTGTAGCTCTACGCTTCTCCAGGAATGAAAGCTGCTTGTTGAGACTTTGAAGCAATCAACTGGTTCCCTTATATAGGAAATTTTTGACCAATCTGTAATATGATTGAATTTGACTTCGTAAAGTGCCTCGAGATGACATGTTTCATGAATTGGCGCTATATAAATAAAATTGAATTGAATTGATTTGAATTGAATGGTAGAATCTGGTTGTGTAGAGGGCAGAACCTGAGGCAGTACCAGGTACCCAAACCTTCAAGTACAGCTGTGATCTATAAAGGGAAATTGCATGCTGGTGTGCGTGCACACGGTTTTATAAATCAGAATAATTTTTTCCATGCGCTGTTTTCTTTTTCTTGTAATACATACACTTTTAGTATGGATTGTACACAAGTTTTATAAATGAGACCCCTGAATATTAAGTGGATCAAATTTGTAACTTTGTATGCTGATGTGGTACTGGTGTGTTTAACTGATCCTAAAATGTCTATTACAGCTTATTTGGACTATGTTTGTTTGCCAATATTTCTGGTTATACAATGAATCGGGGAAAGAGTGAGTAAATGCCTCTGGATGACAATCTGCCTAAGTAATTTTTGTACACTGGCTTTTAGAGTAAGTAGTTAGTGATCATTTTAATTACCTAAGACTGAAACTGACAAGGAATTCTAAACATTTCTTTAAAGCTGATCATGAAGAGCTTATAGAAATAATTAAGGCTAACATTGAGGCTAACATTCCCATTATTGGGAAGGTCAATAAAATCAAACTGGTTAGTTTACCTAGATTTTATATCTATTTCAGAACCTGCATACTTATTTGATGGCCTCTTTTTTCAACAAGTTAGATTCATTGATATTGCTCTTTATTATTATTTAAAACACACAGTATTTCTACAGCCCACATGCAACAGACAAACGCAGCCTCTGCCACCCAATTTTCAAACACTACTACGGGGCAGCATACTCCAGAGCTCTCAATTATTGTAAATATTGTGCTCCTGTTGATAAGGAATGGGATAGCATCCCCTCCTGGTTGCAACTTGAAACTCCTAGTGATAGTAACATCTCTTAAAGGCATACTATGCAACATTTTTCAGTTAATTAATGTGTTCCATACCGTTTTGGATGATTAAATGAGTCATTTCAGGTCGAACAAAGGTTTTCTCGGCCGCCCTGGGGGTCTGTGGGGGAAATACCGCACCTGCAATTGCAAGAGCTCACGCCCCGCACACACAGAAGTCTTGCTTTACGGCGAGAACTCCATGTGTTTTTGCCCTGCCATTCACTATATGCACACGCAAAAGCAACAACAAAGAACCGCGTGTTAACGTCAAATAAACATGCAAGCATATCGAGTTTTATTATTATTATTATTATTTTTTTTTTTTTTTTTATGTTGGCGAGACGCGGCCACGGCGAGGCGGCGGCTGCGGCTTGGCGAGGCGGCGGCCGCGGCTTGGCGCCGCCTCGCCAAGATAGCGCTGCGGGAAGCTTGATGTTCATACCTTCACTGTGTTAGTCATTGTTTGTACTGCCGTTTTTTCCACTTTTCGTTGCGTTCGCCTGTCTGCTAAGCTCAAAACAGCCGCGCCTGGCTTGACGGGGAAACCAGAACAGCTGAGCATCTTTATGACAGTGCACTTTTACTTTCGCCCTCTGGGGGGAGCCTCGCTGGAAAATCAACCGCGGTTGCATAGTATACCTTTAAATTCAATTACATTTTATTTATATGGCGCCAATTCACAACACATGCCATCTCCAGGCACTTTACAAAGTCAAATTCAATCATATCACACAAAGTTTCCCATCTAAGGAAACACAGTAGATTGCATCAAGTGTTGACTAGCAGCATTCTCTCCTCCTGAAAGAGTGTAGGACCACAGTGGACAGACGTCTGTATTTTCCATGGTTTTGCAGCAATCCCTCATACTGAGCATGCATGAAGCGACAGTGGAGAGGAAAACTCCCCTTTAAGAGGGAGGAAAACCTCCAGCAGAACCAGACTCAGTGTGAACGGTCATCTGCCTCGACCAACTGGGGGTTAGAGAAGACAGAGCAGAGACACAACAAGAGAGACAAAAAAAGCACAGAAGCACACATTGATCCAGGAATCCTTTCTGTGTTAGAGAGGGTAAGGGCGGAAGACCTGCCTCCCTAGATGATGTCACAGCTAACAGAATGCCAGACCAGACGTACCTACTATGAAGAGAAAAAATACAGAGAGAACATAAAGTTAAAACTTAAAATAACAACAAATAATGCAAAAATTGGAGAACAGTAGAACTCAGCAGAGTGAGAAAAATAAGCCCTGATGTCCTCCAGTAGCCTGACCCTATAGCAGCATAACTATAGAGGTAGCTCAGGGTAACATGAGCCACTCTAACTATAAGCTTTGTCACAAAGGAAAGTTTTAAGATTAGTCTTAAAAGTAGACAGGGTGTCTGCCTCACGGACCAAAACTGGGAGTTGGTTCCACAGGAGAGGAGCCTGATAGCTAAAGGATCTGCCTCCCATTCTACTTTTAGAGACTCTAGGAACCACCAGCAGACCTGCAGTCTGAGAGTGAAGTGCTCTGTTAGGAACATACGGGGTAATCAGAGCTCTGATATATGATGGAGCTTGATTATTAAGGGCTTTATACATTAGAAGAAGAATTTTAAATTCTATTCTTGATTTAACAGGAAGCCAATGAAGGGAAGCTAAAATTGGAGAAATGTGATCCCTCTTGTTGATTTTCATCAGAACTCTTGCTGCAGCATTTTGGATCAGCTGAAGACTTTGAACTACATTTTGTGGACTTCCTAATAGTAAGGAATTACAATAGTCCAGCTTTGAAGTAACAAATGCATGGACTAGTTTTTCAGCATCACCCCTGGACAGAATATCTCTAATTTTGGCGATATCCCGGAGGTGAAAAAAGGAAACCTTGGAAACCTGTTTAATATTGGATTTAAATGACACGTCAAAAATAACACCGAGTGTTATTACTTCATTATCCATAGGTCAATTTAATGCCACCCAGATTAAGTGATTGATTAAAAAGTTTATTTTTTAAGGACTCTGGTCCAAAGATGACAACATCTGTTTTGTCAGAATTTAAAAGCAGAAAATATAAGGTCATCCACGTTTTGATTTCATCAGGCAATGCCTGTAGTCAAAGTAATTATCTCACTCCATTCATGGTTGTTTTCTGGTCTTAGACAAACTAAGTAAGAATACTTTTATTTTAAAGAACAAAGTGTGTATCTTACAACCAATTAAAGAAGCCAATCGTATTGCCAAAGACTCCATATGTACTTCAATCAACAAAACCCCTTCTTCAGGCCCAGACATTTAGGATGACCCATTTGCTTTTAGGAAAAGCAAAGGTTGCATAACTACAGCTGATTTGTATATTGATGCTTGCTTTGGCTGATTTTTTTCAGTTGCATAATAACAATGACATTCACAACTTACATTTTTTTTCATTATCTCCAAATTAGGGATTAAATGAAAAGAAAGGTATGAGCAATTTGAGTTTATTTCCACATCCCATTCATTTTATGACAGCTTATATTTGGCTCCAGATGCCAAACTTTTGATATCTAAATTCGTAAACTGTTGCATGTCTTCTGTACCCTCAGGTTATCTGCAGGTAGCGTGTGCTAAAGATTTTCATTCAGACATATCAATAGAGTTGTGGGAAGTAGCCACGTCACAAGTTCATTCTTGCTTGATAAACTCTCGCTACAAGGTGACCCATAGACTGCACTCAGAAAATAAATTTAGCAAAATCTTTCCATCAGTGTCCGCTCAGTGTGATAAATGTTCTGCTGAAGGGTACTATAGCTCATCTTCTTTGGTTTTGCCCTCTAGTCTGCAATTTTCAAATTTTCTAATTGCTACTCAAAAGACATTCAACCAGGTCCCAATATTGCAATACATGGATGCCCTACAGATAGCCTGAAATTTACTGTGGATTTACAATCAGCTTTGCTGCTTGGGATGGTGGTTGGTAAAAAGCTTATACTACTATCCTGGAAATCCACCACCCCTTCAAGTTTCAAACATTGGCTCAGGAAAATGGTATCTGCAATACAACTGGATTGCATTTGTTTGGATAAACTGAACAAGCAGCACAAACATGAGACGACATGGGGAAACTTCCTGGCTCAATGCCAAATTACCATATAATGGAGTTGATCTACACAGCATTAGTTTTATATTAATGTTTGCTTGATATAACAATATAACACAAATGTTAGTTGCAATTTGTTGCTTTTGTTTCTTGTCTGGCAGTTTTGGTTTTGTCTCATTCCTATTCATGGTTTTTGTGACATAAAAAAAAGTTAATTTAATAAATATAAGTATAAGAAAGATGTATTTTGAATTTCATTCTTCATGAGACGACTCTCCCTGTGGCTCTATGCTTCTTCGGGAGGAGCGAATGCTGCTTCTCTGGACTTTGAGGCAATCAAATGGGTTCCCTTAGATAGGAACTTTTTTGACCAATCTGTATAATCTGACCCAATCTGTATAATCTGAGTGAATTTAATTTTGGAAAATGCCTTGAGATGACATGTTTCATGAATTGGCACTATATAAATAAAATTGAATTCAATTGAGTGAGACTCATGGATATACAAAAACATTCAGGCTTTTGGGGCTAAAGGTCTAATGACGCCTATGGTTTACTATATATCTTAATAAAAGCGAGTATAAATTAGACATGTCCAGGAGACATGAAACATTGCTTCAAACAAGCTGCATAGTTATATGTCGACCCCTGTTGTATATCACTTATTTTATGTCAGCAGTTTTCAAGTGTTTCAACTGTTTTAAATGATTCTCGTTTGTTTTTTAAATCTTGTTTTTTAGGAAATATTGTGCAGTCGATAGATGTGTAGATGAGAAATATCTTTGTTGGCTGTCTCCTCCACAGATTAGCATGTGTATGCAGTCTGGGCTCAGAGTTTCGTCGTGGTGCGGGGGTGCTGGATATAGTGTTTGAGTCTCCATTCCAGCTCTTCACCTGCGGCTATGATACCTTTGTTCGGCAGTGGGACCTTCGGCTCAGCCCTCAGTAGGCATTTTCTTCTTTCTTCTTCTTTAAGATAATAAACTGTTGGTTTCGGCTTTTTATCTTTGAAATATAAATATTCTCTAAATGTAAAGGAAACCCCTGTTTTTAAACAGTAGTCTGGGAGTAAGGAGTATCATGACAGACTCTCAAGTTACACTTCAGGTAAAAAAATTGAGGGGTTATGTTTAAAGCCAGAATCTGAGATCTGATTGATAAAACTAAGTCAGTGCCTTGAGTGTGGAGTTATATAGTCTTAAATGCGCCCACATTTTTTATATAAGGTATGAAACTACATCAGTTATTTCTTATATTGGTATTTTTGTCTGTTCTTGGCTTCTTCCCTCAAATACAATTCCAGCAGACAGTCCTGCTAAAATTATATTCAGCCTTTTCTACTCTTTAGACAAGCTTATTGCTGTTTGTTTAGGGAATTAAAACAAATAATAGGCAGTCTACATTATGCTCCACTGAGTCCTTTGTCATGGTAAATGTAACAAGGTTTGGTTGAAAAACAGTAATTGTAACCCATCACCATTCTCTTATCCATCTGAACCCTTTGAGAGCAACACACAGCAGTAATTAATGACATGCTTCAAAAATACTCCTCGATTAAGGTCCGACACCATTAGAACTGACACCAGTGGTGTTAGCGCTCCCTGGGCCAGGGCCAGCAGTCCTTCTGGGCAGTTCAGTTTCCAGGTTTGTGGGGGCACTTCACAAAATGCTGATTGGGGACTACTAGTTTGCTAAACTACAGTGGAGAGATTCCTGATCGATTAGATCTTCCAGTAACAATCTATTGCACATCACCAGCAGAACAGGCTGCAACCATGATAACCTCTCATATCACGAAAAATAAATAAAATAGATGCTGATTGTTTTAATAAAAATTTACTGAGAATTTATTAAAGAACGCAACCCAAGTTTCAACCCAGTCTCACTGAAAAACGTGTATTATAGTCACGTGTAATTGGTCCAGAGGGGAAAACATAGTATTGTCACAACTTGGCTCCTCAATCTGTTTTATTTGCCCTATTCATTTACATTGGCTTGCAACCATGTCACATGACAAGTAGGTTTCTCCCAGCAAAAAAAAAAAAAAAACACAGATGCCAGTCCCCATACTTTATTTGGGAAGCTCAAAATTTAAAGAAAACATCTGCAGTTACATACATTTTGATGACTTTTCTAACGAGAAGTATGCATATTATTTTCATTATCTTTATTTAGGTAAGGTAGACAATCTTTCATTTATTAGTTTTGCCTTAGCAATCTGCGGGACTTTCAGTCTGGCAGAACTGTAATTTAGGTGACACTTCCCTATTTGGTAAAACAGTAGACCAGATAACACTAACAGAATTAGTCTTAATATCTTTTATGGAAGTTATCTACCTTTAATCTAGTCATACATATATCATATTATGTTGTATATTAATACATTATTATAATTGTGTATCTTTAATATGCCACTGTGGCTTTAATTTACAAATACAAATAAATACAGATACAAATAAATGTTACTACTAAGAGACAACTATCATTTTATACAAAAAAAGAAAAAATAGATCTGGCGCATACCAAATGTGTCTTTAATGTATTAAAACTAAGGATCTGGTTATTCAGCAGCAGCCCTGTACAATTTTTGTCTTTCTGGTCATTTTGCATAATATTTTCTTTAGTGATTAACCACAGCAGCAGGGTTGATTGTTACAGGCTCCTACTTTTTTCTGCTCTAATTGTCAGTTTTAGTTTGGCTCCACTGTAACCTGTGTAATCAGCCACATTCGCCTCCAATGACTTTACAGCTAAACCGAGGAGTAATGGAGGGAGGTGCATTGGTTTGTTCCATTACTTGACTGTTTATTAGCGGACTCAGCCATAAATGGACTGAACTTATATAGCACTTTTCCCAAAGCGCTGTACACTATTGCCACATTCACCCAATCACTCTAATGCACACACATTCATACACCAAGACACAGCTCGGTAGGCAACTTGGGGTTAAGTGCACAGGGGCCCATCGACATGTGGCAAGGGGAAGCTAGAATCAAACCCACAACCTCTCTAATCTTTTGGATTTTCTCAGTAAAGAAGTTAACACATTCATTGTAGGCCCTGGTGGAGTGGAGTTCAGATGCCATGCACAGAGGGGGATTTGTTAACCTGTCGACTGTGGCAAATCATCTTTTCGACACTCCCTTTTTTCACTTCTAACTGCTGGAGCAGCTCTCCGCTGTGATTTTTTTATACCCAGAAACAAAGTTCTCAGAACCAATTAGAGATCAGCATGAAGACACGTGGAACCCAGAAGTTTCAAAACATACATACACATTCATCTGGTCGTAGTCCTTCAGCCTTAAAACAGTAAAATTAGGCCAACACAAAAAGCATCACTAAACCAAAAATGGAATTGGATTACTGAAAAATCTAAATTTAGACACATTTTATGAGAGAACAAATGTTACAAACTGTTACTTTTTGTCATAATTTATGTTTAAAAATGTACTTTCCTACTGCAATCTTTAGGGGGGGCCACCCTAGCACCCCCTATTAACAAGCCACTGCCGGGGGTATGAATAATTGTGATCATAATTGTAAGGTGATATATAGAATTATTCAACTGGAGTATTAAGTACAACATTGCTTTTACAAAAGACAAACATGCATTTTTATGATTATTATTCATGTCCCCTCAGCTGTTCTTGTGTTTAAAGTTTATTTTCTCAAAGAGGTCTTTTATTCAGAATTTAACCTTCAGAAAACCAAATCTTCCTATATGACCCTGATAGGCTTTTTCTGAGACTGGTAAGGTTGTCTGTATGAATTATTGATACTTAAAAAGGGGGCCCCCTCTGTCAACCTTGTTCCCAGTCCCCAGAGTGATCTGGCATTCACATCTGATTTGTCTTACTTGACTGATCCCCAAAAAATGTAGCCTGAAAATGTCAAGCACCTGCTGTCCTGAATCAATGCTATTCTCATCAATGCAGTGATGATGCTGCTGAGATATCCTGCATTACATTCAATTACATTAACACAGATACCACAGAGAGCCGACTGTATGACGCCCTTATGTGGAAATGAGGGGGGGGGGGGGACACCATGAATGTATAACTGCGAAATTATTATATATTATGTAGATTTGTACCAGGGAACATTTTAAATTTTAAAACAGGGGAACAATAGACAGGTGAAAGTTTGAAGACTTGAGATGTAAGGAGGGAGCTCAGTGTGACACCCTGCCTTCTTTTAATAAACATTTAAAACATAATTCTAGGCTTAAAACTCAGTTGATTGAAATAAATAAAACACAAGATAAAAAGCAATGTGCACTCTATAACTGTCCTAACAATCTCTATATGGACATATGTAATTGTAGATTGCGAAAGTGAAGCTACCTATGAATACCAATGCACATAAATGATCCAGAAAATCTGGCTTTTTAATTATGAAACATGGAAACAATATGAAGAAAGATGACCATTTTGATTTTACAACTAATGCATTTATAACAAATACACAAATACATTTTGATATATGTGAACATGGAAGCAAAACATTATTTAATATCATGAAGTCATGATTATGTATGTGCTACATCCCAGCAGTCCCAGGATTTTGTTGGAAAAAGGGATTCTTTCATCTACACTCCACAAACTGTGCTGCCATATTCTTTTTACAGAGTAGAGGCTTTCTCCAGATTACTCTTCCAAAGAAAATGTACTTTTTCAGACGTTTTATTATTTTTGTACCCTGATGTCACAAAACTGTCTAACATCAGACTGGCTTAGCTGGAGATCACCTTGCCCATACTACATTACCAGAAGCATAGGAAGTAAATGCTGAGATATTACTCATTTGAAGCCAAGTACTGACAGATACAAAAAGATTGTAAAGATAAAAATGTGCAAAGAAAATATTTAGTATTGGGATAGGGTGGAACAATAATAAAATAAAGGTCTTCAAAAAAACGCAGTATAGGTGTATGTGAATAGCAAACACTTCTCAGATTGCATTGCAGAACCTACCGTGGCAGAACTGGATAAAAATCATACTAAGGGGCGCGACCCATATACGGTGGCCTTTAGTCCTCGACACGGTTGACCCGGGTTCGACTCCGATCCGCGGTCCTTTGCCGCATGTCTCTCCCCCCCTTCCACCCCCTTCCTGTCAGCCTACTGTCATAGAAAACGAGCCACTAGAGCTGTGAAAAATCCCTAAAAAAAATAAATAAATAAAAAAAAAATCATACTAAGAATCACACCCATGATTCTCACATGATCTCACTTTAGAAGAATGGTGAGTTAGCAGGGCTAAAAACGCAATTACAAAGCATTGAAATTTAGATTTTAAAAAGCAGCTCACATCACTGCATAATAGTTACTAATAGTGATGGTAGCATAACAGCAAGCCTACAATGGAGTTAAGCATGTAGCTGTTCACATGAAATTTTATTTATAAAAATGATCACATCCAGTTTCAATTATAATAAATCAAATTCAGTTCAAATTGTTTCAAGTCAGATCAGTTCATATCCAAATATACATACAATCCAGTTCAATGCAGTCATAATAAAATACAGTCATTTCATTTTTCATAAAATACTAGTTCGTACAGAATGTCTGAAGTTCCATTGATTCCATGAAATGTTGACTTTGTCACAGTTCCCCATCCTCAGCAAGCATGGGGCACCAGTACAGAGGAATGTTGTCCTTTTAACAGCAAGAAATCTCCTGTAGAGCCTAATTATGAAAACCCATTACATTAGAGCTGCTGATATAGCAGGAAAACCAAACAGATACACACAGTAGGTCTGCCACAGGGGATTTAACAGTCTCAGTGGTTTCTTGGTAGGCTTTCAATGAGATTTCAAACTGTCTTTATAAGATTTTTCACGATACCTCCTGAAGGTCAAACACTGCTGCTCGACAGCCTGCTCTGCTGAGTTATGAAGTCTGCTCCTTCAAATAATTGGCCTGCATTGCTCTTTCTTTTGCCTATTTTAATATCTTTTTCATTCTTTTTTTTCCACATTTTCTCATTTAAAAAAAATATCAGTTCTTTAAGGAGTTCTGTAAGTAAAGGGGAGCCAGTGAATTTTATTGAGGATTGGAGTGATGTGATTTTTGCTCCACAGTTCTGGATGTATTACAGCTTCTGAAAGTTACTTGCAGGAATCCATATAAACAAGGAATGAATCTAGCCTGGATGAGACAAAGGCATGAACTAGTTTTTTAACTTTTGTGAGGTTGAGAAAAGATCAGAGTTTGGAGATATTCTTAATGTGGAAGTAAATGATTTTAAACAGAGGATTGATGTGATTATCCAATGAGAGGTGAGAGCGCAGTCTCACATCAAGGTTTGTTACTGTGATTAAGAGGGATAACTTGTCCAGAAAGAAAAAGGAAGTGATGGTTATGGAAGATGATCTGACCTAATTAAGAGTGTCAATAGAGCTCACAAGACCATGTGACAAATACGCAATGGTTTCTGGTAACTGGGGTGGAAGAGTTGAATGTGTATGGATGCTGCCCAAAACAACCACTACGTCTTGCTGTTGTCACTTCTAAAATAATATAATACGTATTGAACAAAAAGAGAAAATATCCAGGCCACACAGAGAAAAATGTAATGAAAACACCAAGGTGCAATACTTTGAAAAACTAAAAGGGGTTAAAGGATTAGATCCCTATAAATATATTGGGTGGAAGATAGATGTCAGCCTGCTTCCAAACTTTCACCATGAACAACTACATACAACTAGATCATTAAACTCACATAAATACACTGGTGAAGTCTTTAGCAAGTTCAGATCTGTGCAGCAAGCACAAGTCCAGTTCACCAATAGATGGATCCAAGATATGGACATTTTCAAAGTGAAAAAGAAAACCTTTTGGACAGAATTTCTAGGCGCAGCCAAGGTGTTGAGGGGATCCGTTTTGGTGGCCTTAGGATTGCGTCTCTGCTATTTGCGGATGACGTGGTCCTATTGGCTTCATCAGGGCATGATCTACAGCTCTCACTGGAGCGGTTCGCAGCCGAGTGCGAAGCGGCCGGGATGAAAATCAGTGCCTCCAAATCCGAGACCATGGTCTTGAACCGGAAAAGGGTAGAGTGCCTTCTCCGGGTTGGGGAGGATGTGCTGCCCCTAGTGGAGGAGTTCAAGTATCTTGGGGTCTTGTTCACGAATGAGGGGAGGATGGAGCGGGAGATTGACAGGCGGATTGGTGCAGCGTCTGCTGTGAAGCGGGCGCTGTACCGATCCGTTGTGGTGAAGAGAGAGCTGAGCCAAAAGGCGAAGCTCTCGATTTACCGGTCGATCTACGTTCCTACCCTCATCTATGGTCACGAGCTTTGGGTCGTGATCGAAAGAACGAGATCCCGGATACAAGCGGCTGAAATGAGTTTTCTCCGTAGTGTGTCTGGGCTCTCCCTTAGAGATAGGGTGAGGAGCTCAGTCATCCGGGGAGGACTCAGAGTAGAGCCGCTGCTCCTCCACGTCGAGAGGAGCCAGTTGAGGTGGCCTCACCAGGGAGGCGTCAGGATGCCTCCTGGTGAGGAGGCATCCTCACCAGGAGGCATCCTCACCTCCCTGGTGAGGATGCCTCCAGGAGGCATCCTCACCTCCCTGGTGAGGTGTTCCGGGCACGTCCCACCGGGAGGAGGCCCAGGGGAAGACCCAGGACACGCTGGAGGGACTATGTCTCCCGGCTGGCCTGGGAACGCCTTGGGATTCCTCCTGAGGAGCTGGCCCAAGTGGCTGGGGAGAGGGACGTCTGGGCCTCCCTACTGAAGCTGCTACCCCTGCGACCCAACCCCGGATAAGCGGAAGAAGACGGACGGACGGACGGACGGATGACGAAAAAGAAAACTGTTGTTCGTGCATAAGTGTAATGTTTAGTTCCTCGTACACACGCACACACACACGTATACACTCACACACATGCACACTCACACATACACATACACATACATACCAATTAAACAGTTTTGCTCCCGTAAAGCCAAAATCATGAAATAAATGTCAGTATGAAAACTTTTCTATTGGAGAAACAGCCCAAATATGCGACTGCATGTTCATACATCAAGCTAAAAAACCGCAACTCACGAAATTTACCAGCGACTTTAGAAAAAAAAGCAAGCCTAGACACGGAGTTGACAGCTCTACTTTTGTCACGCAGCTGCAGTGCAGTGTATTAACTACATGTAATCCCTAGGTAAAACAAGATCCGTGCCAATATGGGATTGGACATTGTTCTGCAGGCAGCCCAGCAAAGTTGGAAAAAAAATCAGCTCCCAAGCCTAGGACAAATAAGCATCTGGGTAATTCAAAATCCAGACTGTCACCGGCCTTAAACTGGGCGCGTGGTCACCCTACTGTAATCCGTTATTGTTGTGTTCTTTCCTTCGTTATTGCAGTTTCCAGTTTTTGTGTACCTCTGCAAGATTTTTGCAATGTATGCTTTGTTTAATAAAAAAGAGTAATGGAAATAAAAATCAAACAAAATAATGGGTGGATGACATCACGTCCGTGTTTCTACGTCACATCCGGTAATGACCCGCGGTAGGAACGCCCCACAGTAGGAACGCCCACAGTAGGAACGCCCCACAGTAGAAACGCCCCACAGTAGAAACGCCCCACAGTAGGAACGCCCCACAGTAAGAACGCCCACACAGTAGGAACGCCCACAGTAGGAACGCCCCACAGTAGGAACGCCCACACATTAGGAATGCCCACAGTAGGAACGCCCACACAGTAGGAATGCCCACAGTAGGAACGCCCACAGTAGGAACGCCCACACAGTAGGAACGCCCACACAGTAGGAACGCCCCACAGTAGGAACGCCCACACAGTAGGAACGCCAACAGTAGGAACGCCCACACAGTAGGAACACCCCACAGTAGGAACGCCCCACAGTAGGAACGCCCACACAGTAGGAACGCCCCACAGTAAGAACGCCCACACAGTAGGAACGCCCACACATTCAGTGTTTCCCGCAGCACTATCTTGGCGGGGCAGCCGCCTCGCCAAACTCACGCTACCACCTCGCCAACATTCCAAAAAAATAAATACGGTGACCCTCCGCCAGTCATCCGCGCAAAACTTGTTCCGGCCGACAACTCACCACCTCGCCTAAGCAAACTCCTGTGGGAAACACTGACATTAGTAACGCCCACAGTAGGAACGCACACAGTAGGAACGCCCACACAGCGCTCCAGTTATTCCTTACTGTGATGAACTGACTGCACAGATGAAGTTTGGATTTATTACAAAACAACTTTTTGTAATAAATAATGTAAGATCGATAGATTTGTAAACTCCTCATCCCCTCACTGCTCCTTACTCCACCCTTGTGGCGGACAGTTTTTATTGCTGCACACAACCCTGCCCCCTCAACGAGACTCGAGAAAGCAGAGCTGGATGCAGCTGCTCGACCATGGAAACCCATTCCGTGAAGCTCTCTGCACACTGTTCTTGAGCCAATCTGAAGGCCACATGGAATTTGGAGGTGTGTAACGATTGACTCTGCAGAAAGTTGGCGACCTCTTCCCACAATGCACTTCAGCATCCACTGACCCCGCTCCATCAGTTTACCACTTTATGGTTGAGTTGCTGTCGTTCCCAAACCATTCCGTTTTCTCATGATACAACTGACAGTTGATTATGGAATATTTAGAAGGGAGGAAATTTCACAACTGGATTTGTTGCACAGGTGGCATCCTATTACAGCTCCACGTTGGCATTCACTGTGCTCCTGAGAGCGACACATTCTTTCACAAATGTTTGTAAAAACAGTCTGCATGTCTAGGTGCTTGGTTTTATACACCTGTGGCCTTGGAAGTGATTGGAACACCTGATTCCAATAATTTGGATGGGTGAGCAAATACTTTTGGCAATATAGTGTACGTGACAGTAGGCGATGGTTGTTATCTTCCAGCAGCAGTAGTGCAAAGTATGTTGATATGAACCCAATTGGCATTAGCAGCCATGTAGACAGAAAAAAATGGTCAGGTGATGACCAAAACAGTTTTATAAGGCTTAAAGGAACAGGAGCAAAGGAGCAGCAAACACTCTCTCTTCCAAAGCTAGTCCATGACCTTCTTGCAGGTCATGGACTAGCTTTAGAGGTTTTTGGAAGTTGGAATGAGATGAAGAAGAGTGATCCTAAGGCTGTTCGGGGAACTGGACGAATTCACCTGGAGTCATTTATGAAAAATGGCTCCAGTAGTCCGTGAGCCAGAATCTGTAGGATGTCTCCTTAAGAACTTTCATATGAACTGTCAGGGGGCAACTTTCTTCCACCGGGATAAGTTGCTACACATAGCAGTGATCTCAAAACACCAATTTTCCCACGTTTTCACTTGCACATTAATAAGTTATAGCCGATAAAAAATCTAAACTGTGGCGCTCCGGTCCAAGAGGTCACGTGATTTAATTTTTGCTGCTCAGCCAATCAAAACGCTGTATTGTCAGCTGTGCGGGTTCACTAGTTCATCATGGCTGCGCCCATAAGATGTTTGAATGCATCTGTTTCCAGACAAAGAAAGCCCAATAAAAGCATTTTCTGGCGCCAGTTGAGAGAGATCTTGATGGCAAGAAAAAATAAATAGCCCAGACCATCCATCCATTCATTTTCCGACACGCTTATCCCTGCTGGGTTTGCGAGGCTGTCTATCTCCAGCTGTCAATGGGCGAGAGGCGGGGTACAACCTGGACAGGTCGGCAGTCCATCAGAGGCAGAAATAGCCCAGACTTTTGCCCAATTTGCTGTGATATCACCAAGACCTACTGAGCTAGGATAGCACAGGCGACAGGTGACGTTGTGCCAAACGACTTTTCCCCGCCAGAAATTGTATTCCCTGCGTCGAGAGCTGGAAGAATGAATCCAGTCAACTACGCCTCATTTCCAACCTATTAGGCATGGAAATGAAGCTGTTTTACTTTGCTTAATGAAATATAGCAGTGTTGTCATTACATTATCGTTCAGTTAGTGGGTTAAAACTGAAAATGTAACACTTGTTAGTGTTATCACGAGGGATTGCTATGTCGGTTAAAACTCGATTGATCACTCAATATAGCACGTTCTGGGAAAGTAAACGGCTCTGTGGTCATTTCCACATGTGTCACGAAAATATTAGCTTTATGTTATTAGATTGTCGCATGTCTGTCTGCTGAAACCAAAATCCACCTTCCTGAGTCCATCACAGCTGTCTACTGGTTTGTCTTTTTTCTTTTTCTTTTTCTTTTTTTGACCCACATGAATAGATCATATAAAGCGGATTTCACGTGTAATCAAATGAACACTGAATAAAGGTACAGCCAAAATTATCAGATGTAATAACATTTTAATTCAACCAAGAACCATATAGAGATATTAACCATATTAAGAAAACGAGATATGTCACTTTTAAAAATAGAACAATGTATTAGGAGTTTAAAAAAATCAATTTAATTTTATTAGAATGTGATCTTTAAAAATATTTAGACTTCACAAAGCTGAAGGTTAAAAGTTTTATTGATTTCAAACACTCTCCCGATGCAGCGGATACACATTCTGGCGGGGATAAGTCGTTTGGCATGACACCTGTGCTATCCTAGCGCAGCAGATCTTGGTGATATCACAGTAAATTGGGCAAAAGTCTGGACTATTTTCGCCCTGCGATGGACTGGCGACCTGTCCAGGTTATACCCCGCCTCTCGCATTGACAGCTGGAAATAGACAATGGCACCCCTCACGAACCCAGCAGGGATAAGCGTGTTAGAAAATGAATGATGGATGGACTGGGCTATTTCTTTTTCCTTGCCATCAAGATCTCTATCAACTGGCACCAGAAAATGCTTTTATTGGGCTTTATTCGTCTGGAAACAGATGCATAGAAACATCATACGGGCGCAGCCATGATGAACTGGTGAACCCGCACAGCTTACAATACAGCAATCTGATTGGTTGAGCACCAAAAATTGAATCACGTGACCTCTTGGACCGGAGCGCCACAGTTTAGATTTTTTATCGGCTATAACTTATTAATGTGCAAGTGAAAACGTGGGAACATTGGTGTTTTGAGATCACTGCTAGGTGTAGCAACTTTTCCCGGTGGAAGAAAGTTTCCCCCTGACAGTTCATACGAAAAGTCGTCGTACAGATTCTGGCCCGCGGCCTACAGGTGAGGACTACACATCTTCTTTAACATTTTGACACCAACCTTTTTTATACAAAGGCTTATTCCACCTCCTTTTTTTACCTGAGCGCACCGCTATGGCAATCCACTTAACACAGTTGAAAGTCCAGCATCAGAAGTGCACTGGCCGGTATGTGTTCAACAACTCAGCTTTTCAGTGAAGCAGAAGGCGGCAGATCCACAGAAGTCATAGTTTCTTGAGCTGAAAAGGAGCAGTGCATCTGTTAACAAGGACACATACACTCACTGGCCACTTTATTAGGTACCCCATGCTAGCAACGGGTTGGACCCCCTTTTGCCTTCAGAACTGCCTCAATTCTTTGTGGCATAGATTCAACAAGGTGCTGGAAGCATTCCTCAGGGAGTTTGGTCCATATTGACATGATGGCATCACACAGTTGCCGCAGATTTGTCGGCTGCACATCCATGATGCGAATCTCCCGTTCCACCACATCCCAAAGATGCTCTATTGGATTGAGATCTGGTGACTGTGGAGGCCATTTGAGTACAGCAAACTCATTGTCATGTTCAAGAAACCAGTCTGAGATGATTCCAGCTTTATGACATGGCGCATTATCCTGCTGAAAGTAGCCATCATGGGTTGGGTACATTGTGGTCATAAAGGGATGGACATGGTCAGCAACAATACTCAGGTAGGCTGTGGCGTTGCAACGATGCTCAATTGGTACCAAGGGGCCCAAAGAGTGCCAAGAAAATATTCCCCACACCATGACACCACCACCACCAGCCTGAACCGTTGATACAAGGCAGGATGGATCCATGCTTTCATGTTGTAGACGCCAAATTCTGACCCTACCATCCGACTGTCGCAGCAGAAATCGAGACTCATCAGACCAGGCAACGTTTTTCCAATCTTCTATTGTCCAATTTCGATGAGTTTGCAAATTGTAGCCTCAGTTTCCTGTTCTTAGCTGAAAGGAGTGGCACCCGATGTGGTCTTCTGCTGCTGTAGCCCATCTGCCTCAAAGTTCGACGTACTGTGCGTTCAGAGATGCTCTTCTGCCCACCTTGGTTGTAACGGGTGGTTATTTGAGTCACTGTTGCCCTTCTATCAGCTCGAACCAGTCTGGCCATTCTCCTCTGACCTCTGGCATCAACAAGGCATTTCCGCCCACAGAACTGCCGCTCACTGGATGTTTTTTTCTTTTTCGGACCATTCTCTGTAAACCCTAGAGATGGTTGTGCATGAAAATCCCAGTAGATTAGCAGTTTCTGAAATACTCAGACCAGCCCTTCTGGCACCAACAATCATGCCACGTTCAAAGTCACTCAAATCACCTTTCTTCCCCATACTGATGCTCGGTTTGAACTGCAGGAGATTCTCTTGACCATGTCTACATGCCTAAATGCACTGAGTTGCCGCCATGTGATTGGCTGCTTAGAAATTAAGTGTTAACGAGCAGTTGGACAGGTGTACCTAATAAAGTGGCCGGTGAGTGTAGATAGACTGTACTGGAGTGCGCTGCCCCCACTGTCGAAGCTTGACGAGTGTGTCTGTGTGTGTCTCTCCAGTAAATCCCATAGGGAACTGTTACGCTTCCAACCAGGATCTCAGAAAAACTCTCTGGATTGATGGAAACCAGAGGAAATGGTCTCAAAAATGCCTGGTGTTCAGAAGTTGCTCTCTGGGGAAAATAACTATAGTATAGAAGGAAGGTACAGTGCAAATACAGAAAAATCACTAAATACGAGGGACTATAGTACCAAAGCAACCATTCGTGGTGCCATCTGGAGTGTGAAAGTGTTTAAATGTTGGAATCATGATCAAGCGACACCTTAGCTCAACAGGCCTATACGTTTACTTCATGAGGTACTGTGCATATGAGCTTAGGGTTATTAATTATATACTTCACATCTCAATTATCCTTACAAGTTTGAAAACTTCTTCAAGTTTGTTGTTGAGGTGACACAGGGCATAGATGTAGAGCAAGAGGTTGCATACAGAGGCTACTGGTCCTCGATTCAGCCGTTAAGGGTCAGATTTCCTACCTCGGGACCTGCATGTCTTCTCCCCCATCTCTGTCCTCCCATTCCTGTCTGATTACTGTGAATGACAGCTTCTAGTGCCAGGAAAAAAAATCTTAAAATTACAGATATTTTATTGTTTTCAATTTGACTAGGTGGTAGTTTTTCATACATCTATTCATTTTCTATCCCTGTTGGAGTCGCAAGGGTTGTTCGTGCCTATCTCCAGCTGTCAATGGGCGAGAGGCGGGGTACAACCTGGACAGGTCTGGTAGTTTTTCAACAAACAAAAATAAAATAAAAATTATGAAGTATAAAACTAAGCCTAGCTAAATGTAAATAAGTTAGTAAATATTGGCATTATTTGTCATTAGTATGTTTTGACTTTATCCCAGCAGCATGTATTTCACACCAGGCAAGTTGTTTTAAAGTTAAAAATCTTGGTGTTGTTTTCGACCAAGACATGTCATTTAAATCCCATATTAAACAGGTTTCCAGAGTTTCCTTTTTTCACCTCCGGAATATCGCCAAAATTAGAAACATTCTGTCCAGGAGTGATGCTGAAAAACTAGTCCATGCATTTGTTACTTCAAGGCTGGACTATTGTAATTCTTTACTATCAGGAAGTCCACAAAATGCAGTTCGAAGTCTTCAGCTGATTCAAAATGCTGCGGCAAGAGTTCTGATGAAAATCAACAAGAGGGATCATATTTCTCCAATTTTAGCTTCCCTTCATTGGCTTCCTGTTAAATCAAGAATAGAATTTAAAATTCTCCTTCTAACGTATAAAGCCCTTAATAATCAAGCTCCATCATATATCAGAGCTCTGATTACCCCGTATGTTCCTAACAGAGCACTTCGCTCTCAGACTGCAGGTCTGCTGGTGGTTCCTAGAGTCTCTAAAAGTAGAATGGGAGGCAGATCCTTTAGCTATCAGGCTCCTCTCCTGTGGAACCAACTCCCAGTTTTGGTCCGTGAGTCAGACACCCTATCTATTTTTAAGACTAATGTTAAAACTTTCCTTTTTGACAAATCTTATAGTTAGAGTGGCTCATACCCTGAGCTATCTCTATAGTTGTGCTGTGATAGGCCTAGGCTGCTGGAGGACATCAGGGTCTAATTTTCTCACTCTACTGATTTCTACTGTTCTTCAGTCTACTGTTCTCCAGTTTTGCATTGTATTACATTGAAATGACTGTCGTCATTTCAGCTTTTAACTTTTGCTCTCTCTCTTTTTCTTCATAGTAGGTACACCTGGTCTGGCGTTCTGTTAACTGTGACATCATCCAGAGAAGACGGCTCACCCGCTGCTTCCATCTAATGTAGAACAGATTACTAGATCAATGTGTGCTTCTGTGCCTTTTTGTTTCTCTTGTTGTGTCTCTGCTCTGTCTTCTGTAACCCCCAGTCGGTCGAGGCAGATGACCGTTCATACTGAGCCCGGTTCTGCCGGAGGTTTTTCCTTCCCGTTAATGGGTGGTTTTTCTTCCCACTGTCGCTTTATGCTTGCTCAGTATGAGGGATTGCAGCAAAGCCATGTACAATGCAGATGACTCTTCCTGTGGCTCTACGCTTCCCCAGGAGTGAATGCTGCTTGTCGGGACTTTGATGCAATCAACTGGTTTCCTTATATAGGACATTTTTGACCAATCTGTATAATCTGACCCAATCTGTATAATATGATTGAACTTGACTTTGTAAAGTGCCTTGAGATGACATGTTTCATGATTTGGCGCTATATAAATAAAATTGAATTGAATTGAATTGAATTGAATTTTAGGCATCCATTTTTGGGAAGAACCACTAGTTCTTGTTCTTGAATAGTTTTGTATTACTCTAGCCTTATGTTTGGTTTTTATCTGTATTGTGTAGAATGAATGGCGCTCCAGTGGAGGACTGTATAATACTTAGCAAACAGAATATTTAAGTAGTCTGACACATTTTCATAAAAGTTATGCACATATACAAAAACATACATTCACTTTTTGGCTTTGTATTCTTTGTGTCCATTACCCTGAAGATCCAATCGGTGACCTCCCCCATAGAGGTTAAGTACAATTAGAGAGTGCATTGTGCATAAGATCCATGTGCTGCCCCATTGTCTGCTCCTGATGTCTCCCCATCACTTATTGATGAGGCTGCTCTAATGGCGGATTGATGTCTACTGGGGGAAAATACCCATCCCTAGAATACATCCCCTCTCTGAACCTCAGCCCGTGACCTGCTCTTCTCTGCAAACACACCTTCTTATTTTCATCACTTGGGAGGACTTTGAATGGATTTCTTTTATTAGCCATCTATTAGTCCTAAAATGTATTTGACATGTATTAAACACGTAAGTATATTTTATATGCACTCACATATTCACCCTCTTTTTATCTAACATATTTTCTCCTGTAAACAAACCCTGTCTGTGCTTTATTACATTTATTAAATACAACTCAGTGCTTTTTAGTGCCTTTCTTTTCCTTTATTTCCCAGTGGAGACAAGAGATCTTATAAAAACTGCGATGTCTCAAAGTTTCTGTAAATGGGTCAGTGATGGTTTGGTGCTTTGTGTGCTGTTACCTTACAGCAACTACTTAATGTTCTTCTGTACTAAAAAAAAGGCAGGAGGCAGCCTTCTACATCCTTCTCTTGTAGGCCTTCAGGACTCTGGGCATTCTGTCCAGACCCTCCATAACAAAAGAGTTTGGGGGGAAAAAAAACACTGCAGAGTGCATTTCTAAATTTTAACCTAAAGCGCATCACTGTCTGAATGGAAAATCATACAGACAGAATAGAAAGGAGACACGTTCATTATTAGATTTTATTAATAATCTTTAAGGCAATTTCTTTAATCATACTTTGGCCTTTAGATCTATTTTTGGTAAAAGAAAAATTGTTTGAAATGCTTAATGTATTCATTCTAACAGCTCGGTATGTGTGTGAAGGTACAGTACATAGTAAAACATCTCCCATTTTTTTCCAACAGGAAGTGTGTGATGGAGTGGGAGGAGCCACATGACAGTGCTCTCTACTGCATCCAGACAGATGGAAATCACATGATAGCCAGTGGCTCGTCCTATTATGGTGTTGTCCGTATTTGGGACAAACGGCAAACCAAATGCTTGCAGGTACACGGTACAATCCTGATATACCGGTCAGAAAATCTGTGATGTACGAATTAGATGAAATGCTTAATCCTTCAAAGGCATGTTTAGAATTTAACACAACTTTTTCTTTTTTCTTTTTTTTTTGCAGTTTTTCCAGCTCAGCTCTGACTCTGTAAGCAGCCCAGTGTATTGTCTCAGGTTCAACAGCTCTCACCTTTATGCCGCTCTGGCCACTGCCCTGCACTCCTTGGACTTTAGACAGCACCCCTCTAACAACAGATGACACAAACACATAAAACACAACTTTCAACACTCATGAAACAATAAAGAGATCTATTTCCAATATTTTGTCAGTGCTCTTTTTTTCTCTCAGGTACCGTTTTCACCATGAAAGCTTTGAGTTCAAAGTGATATTCTATCATAAAAGTAGAACGGAAAAAAACTTTAAACCATAGCAAACTGAAACTTCCATCTTGTATCTGATGCCTAAGACCTTCAATCACATATTATCACTCTGAGTTTTAGAGTTTGATCCATGTACAGTTTACTTTTTCTTGCTTTTTTGTTTTAAACATGATTGACAATGTTGGGACCCGAGCCACACCACGAAACTGATATCAGTGAGTATAACTGTGAGCGCTCCTAACCAGAACTCTGCCAAAACCGGCTACATTCATTTAAGCTAGCTTATTTTACATTTTATTTTGCCCTACTTATGGTCCTAAGGAAATCTCCAAGAGTTGTCAGAATTTTTGTGTAACTTACTCTAAATATTTTGTTGCAGAAATCATCCATGGAAATAACTGGTCATCCAGTCAAGCATTCCACACTTACACGCATTACAGAAATCATTGTGTTTGGTTTGTAAGTTTTAGCACAGTCCCCTTTAACACTGTAATGGCAGCTTATGTCCTGAGCTCTGAAATTATCTGTACAGTCACACATACAGTACCACTTAATAGTCTCAACAAAATCTACTCATCTATGAGTCTTATTTACATGCTGTGTTTGATCCAAGTTAGTAGTTAGTGTCAGCTATAAAAAAAAAAAGACCTTTTACTAAATGAGCTCACACAGTTGACGCTTTTGACCATAAAAGTATGGATATAATCCTTTGAGCAGGGTTGAGGCAGAGCAGCTCCCATAATGTGGGTGATTGTAACAAGATGGCCTTTTGTGGCTGGATTTACAACAAAGATAAAGAGTTTGGCAGAGTATGGTGGAAACAATCAGTGCCCATATTCACAAAGATTCTCAGAGACTCTCAGAGGTCCTATCTTTGCCTAAAAGTCCTACCTAGAAATTTTAGCTTTAGAGTAAATTCAGATTGCTGACAGCAATTCTGAGTAAGGAAATAAAATAAATTCTACCTCAGAATCAGAAATACTTTAATAATCCCAGAGGTTACAGTTCCAGTACAACCATCCATTACATACATCACAAACATTTCGGGGGAACGATTGACTGAGGCCTTGGTGAGAAGGTGTGGTTGACCCCATCGCTATGGTTGACTGTCATTATCGTTGTTTTTAAACAGATTTATCTTTCCTCATCTCTGCCAACTCGGTCTTCTTCTTCTTTGTTTGTTTTTTATTGGCGGATGGCAATAAGGTGCATTTACCGCCACCTACCAGACTGGAGTGTGGTCTTCAATGATCTCAGAGGGAAATTAATAATACATACCTTAATGGTATGCTAGAATGTGCAAATGAACACATACATACATACTTTAAATCCAATTTAATAACCCAGTGTTTTTTAAAAATCAAATTAATTGATTTCTAACAGAATTTGATTTATTTCCTAAAAGAAATAAATCAAAGAGTGCTGACGTTCCTCTGAATACTTACTACATTCTAAAAAGACATGTTCCACTGTTTCCATCTGATTACAATAATTACAAGTCCCTGTTTCATGTTTCCCTATTCTGAAAAGAGATCTATTAAGTCCGGTATGGCCAATTCTAAGTCGAGATATGACTACCTCTTCTTTCCGCCTTCCATTCATACAACTATTACCCCCCACAGACTTTTGAATTTTATATAAATCTCTACCAGTGTGATGATTAGCCCATTGTTCCTGCTAAACCTTACAGATTTTATTTTGAATAATAGATTTACCCTCACTTTTGCTTATAGGAATACTTAAGTTAATAATATCTGATTTCAGGGCCTGTTTAGCTAATATATCTACTTAATCATTTCCTTCTATACCTACATGAGCAGTAATCCAGACAAATCAACTCAGTCACTACTCAATCACCATAATCAGGTCCACCTGCCTAATTGGCTAATTATCATCAATCCACACCACCTGGGACTCTCAGTCAGTGAGTACCAAAATGTCTCTCTTCTGATGCCTGCTTGTGACTCTCTGAACCTGCTCCACGTCGCCTGTGAATCCAGTGTTCCTGTGCTCGCCTTGCCCCACTAGACCTTCATTCTAGTAGTGGTGTGCAACACCTGCTTTGTTGTGTTCCTGATTGGATCCAATGCTTGGTCTGCTCCTTTGGAGAACTCATCGGCGTCTGCTCTGATTAGTCTGTCTCTGATGAAATCACCAGGTCAACTTGTGTCTGCCAACACCGTCGGGTTACTTTTTGGTTCCTGACAACATTTTCTGGTTATCTGCCTGTTCCTGTCATGAATGACAGCTGCTAGTGCTAGGGGGAAAAAAATCTTAAAATTACAGATATTCTATTGTTTTTAATTTCACTAGATGGTAGTATTTCATCCATCTATCCATTTTCTAACACCCTTATCCCTGTTGGAGTCCCGAGGGGTGCTGGTGCCCATCTCGAGCTCTCAAAGGGCGAGAGGCAGGGTACACCCTGGACAGGTCACCAGTCTATCACAGGGCAACACAGAAACAAACAGGACAAACAACCGGTATCTGTGATTTCTCCTGTATATCTTCCCTTCAGAGTGATTGAGGGACAGTCTGGGCTCTTTAAATGGCTCCTGCAGCACACCTGTGTAACTGTAATGCTGTGGGGTCTGAAGTTTTCATCAGACTTGCACCACACTCCACTGCTGGAGGAAAGGCATGTTGAGGCTTGTTTAAGGTTTGCTGCAGAACATTTCAATAAACTACTGGTCCAGCGAGACCAAAACTGAACTCCATGTTTGGAGGAAGAATGGGTAAATACCAAAAGTAAAGTTTGCAGGTAGAAACCTCATGGTGGGGGCTTTCTTACAGTATTTCTGGCAGACTTCATAAATTCTACAAAGGCATTGAACACCTTGACAAGGGTAGTCTTGGTACTCTGCTAAATAAGGTGCTTTAAGCACGGAAACCTGACTGGAAAACGTCAAAGTGGCTTGTCATTGTTAAGGCGCTTAATGTGTGATGAAGGGGAGGTTTGAGATGGGCCTGTAACACTGCAACAGCAACTTGTCCAGACTGTTTTTTCTTATATATATATATATATATATATATATATATATATATATATATATATATATATATATATATATATACAGTGGTTTGATAATTGCGTCAGATGTTATGATGACAGGCAAAAGTTTCTTAGCGAAATACTTGAGTGAAATATCAAGACAGCAGGAAGAGGAGCTTAGCTATGTGTAATTCTTCTAAGCTTTTGTAGTTCATTTGGGAGAATTGTGTCATTTTGCCCAAATTAATTGTAACTGGATATGTGTGTGTGTGTGTGGTATATAATATATATATAATATATATTATATATATATATATATATATATATATATATATATATATATATATATATATTTAATTATTTTATTATTATTTATTTTTTATTTTTTATGAACTGAAACATGTTTTTAAAAAGGGATCAACATTGCAGACATATTTGATCCTGCATGAATCGACTTTAAAATTTACTTTTGTATGATGTGAATTTGTGAACTTTTGTAAAGCTGTATTTGGTTTTGTTTTGGGTTTTTGTTGTTATTTTTCTTTTGTGTTTTCTTAAAAAGTCCTTCTAAAGACGACCACTGCAAATTAGCTGTAGCTATAAATGGTGTAGAGTTTACATGTTTAATGCATACATTTGTCTCTATCAAACAAATAAAACGAACCTAAACTAATGCACAATATCATGTTTGGAGATAATCCAATTCAACATTTACAATACTTTCCAACCCTAACAATATAAATATAATTTCACTCTGGTGTTATCAAATGATTCATGTGAATATCTAGAAAGACATAGTGAAGATAAACCCAAATAGCAAAGCAACCCAATACATTTTAAGCCAAAACATGCTGCAGCCTGCTAGCAAAGGGCAAATCCAAGAGCTTGAGGCGATGCAAGTCCAGAGCCCAAAATCTAAACACATAAAATCATGTGCACACACAGCCTGTATGTTCTTTGAAGAAAACACAGCACAGCCTTTTTTCCTTCCAACACTTTAGAGAGGCAGTTTCAATCCAGACGAACCCTTTGAAGGGGTTAAGCCATGTGAACCTCTTGACAAACCCATGGTATCACCATGCCAACATGCTGTTTGTGTTTACATGCATTTGACCCTTCCAGGGTGATTACACACAGGGTGGGATTGGTGTCTTTGACCTCCTAAATTCACTTAGCACAAAGTGAGGATTCTGTTGTTGGATTATCAAACCACACATACAGTACACCTGGTGTTCCACGTGTAGAACGACAACACCTCTTGCTCTTTGATGGAGTGACTGGATTAGGGGACGATTAGAGCGTGTCAGAATCAGTCACTTCCCAAAATGCAACATGAAACATCTAAGCACACATGAGAAAGCTGGAGCACTAGAAGGGAGTGGAAATGTTTTGGAGAGCCCACAGAGAGTGACGGACATCATCAACCTGTCCCAATGCTCCAATCATACTGATACACGGACAGGCTTTAGTGGTCAGATTCTGCTGTACACACCAGAATGGCTGTTGCAAAAATTAATTTTCATGTAATTGAGACATACAGCTAAGGATTCCTCCCAAACAGCAGGGATCACTATTGAGAAAACGGCCAGGCTATTAAAAACAAATACCCAAACATTGTGCAGGAATAAAGTTTGTCATGCAAAAAGATGCCAAAATTAGTTTGCTGTGACATTGTGACATGTTACACATTGCTAAGCATTGGTTTCTAGAGTGTGGTCAAGAGAGAACCTTGGACCAGCTATTTGTGTTCAGCCACATCCCCACCAATGACCAAACAAAGCTAACAGATATGAGTATCTGGACGAAATGTAACTCATTATGAGCTTTCCACAGTGAGCCTACCAAAACATCATTAAGTGTTCTAACATGGAAAATCATCTTTTACTGTAGCTATTCAGACAATGAGAGCCTGGTCAGTGGTCAAAGCTTTAAAGGCAAACTGTACAAAAACGTGTTTAGCAAAGCTTTTAACTGAGTCAGTTCAGTTTATTGTCACTTCCATCATACACCTTCAGCACATAAAGACGTGAGATACTGTTCTCCATGGATCATGGTGTTCAATAAAACAGAAATAAAAGTTAAAAAGGTCTGCACACACACACAGATTGTCATCAGACTTAGAGTCATTCAACTGCACATTCACAATGTATAAATCAGTTATATATGTCAGTCCACTGGTAAATGGACTGAATTTATAAAGAATTTTTCTAGTCATATTCGACCACCCTTGCAACTCCTGCCATGGATTCTGTAAGCAGGAGCCTGTTCCAGATGCTATTGGAAGATTGATAGAAAGATATTCCACTCCTGGGGTCCGTTCTTCGTACGTTGCTTAAAACATCCAAGATCAAATGACACATCCAAGATGATTTCATCCGGCTAATCATGATCCGGCTAATTGGGTTCTTCCAACACACCTGTTGTTTATGAAAGTATGGCTGGATTGAGTTATCTGAGACAACTGCGCGTTCATGCGTTTGTTTAAAAGGGGAAATGTATCGTTAGTAGAAACATTGATCAGCAAAGCTGCTATTGGCTGATCAGCATGGCCAAAGAACGGCCACAGTTTTTCTCCCAAGGAGAACACAAGCTTTTAATGGAAGGTTATGCTGAATTTGAGTTATTAATTAAAACGGCAGGGAACACCTCAAAGTCTGTTAAAGCCAGGAGAGAGGGCTGGCAAAAAGTAGCAGACAAATTAATGCGTAAATACTGTCCATGGTAGATGTTTCTATCACTTTCTACAGTATGAATTTTTGCATTTTAATAATTTCATATTTACTTTGTTCTTTTATATCAGAGCCTCCACAGGAGCCACTAGAACATGGGGACAAGTAAAAGTGAAATACAAGAATATTCTACAAAATGGTAGCCTTTAATTATTATACTGTATTTTAAAAAGGCACTTGTTATGTCAAGAGATCCAAATTTCAGTGGCATTCTTTAGAGACGGGAAGTAAAGGACATGTGCAAACTGGGAATTTAAAAAAAATAAATCTTTATCCATAAAAAATGAAAATCTTCCTTTTCCAAATCATCCACAGTTAACACGGTAAAACTGTATTGCTCCGTGGCTAGATAATCCATCCATAGTTTTTTCTAATATAATATATGGTTTGGCAGGAAGCAAGCCTTTCAAAGTAAAACTAAACTTCACAATAAAAAGGCCTGAACGAATCTTCTTACTCAATATGATAAAAATAAAAAGCAAACCATTATACAAATAACTTAAATATTTTGTATTTATGGCTCTAACACCACTTTTTCCTCTTTAAAAGCCACTGTTAAATGATGTGTTTGTCTATTTATAACAGCCACCAAGAAAAATCTCTACAATTACACTGTCGCGCTGCGCTAAAGGATCCTGTCTATTGCACAATACGCGATTAATTCGAAAAGCTCTGCAAATTATTCTTGCACCTTCTGCAACAGGTTGCTGTCGTAACAATGGAAAAGACATGGCTACGACAGACTTCCCTATCTCCTCCGCTTAAAAAGCTGCGATCTAATCCTACTCACGAGCAGGCTTAAGCTTGCAAACATGTTGCTATGACAGCAAGTCCAGGATGAGTTTCGAAGAACCAAACAATCCAAGATCATGGCAAATCGTCAACAATCAAATCCAGCTAACTGAGTTAACGATGTACAAAGAACGGACCCCTGGATTTGAAGCTATGTTTGTACCAACCATGTCGCAGGTCCAGGTTGTTGATAACTTCAAAACATTGATAGCATGTATTAGATTTGTGGTTCTCAAAGTTTTGAACCAGCTCAGTAAATACTAAATTTCCGAGTACCACCACAGTGTGGTGGTACCCGCGTGGCTGTAGGTCACTAACCCACAACCCACAGCGTTGCGGGTTAGCTTCGGTGTGAGTGGTTGAAATAGCACGTCGATAAAGATGACAGACAATCATCATCTTATCCAATCATATGCAAGGATTTTTGATAAGGCCCAGCCTTCAAAAAAGGCAATTCATATGGAGAGGTCCCAGATGGATGTGAGTGAAGCTAGGTGGAGCGAAATCCATATGGCTAGAGTCAGGTTAGACTCAACGTCTTCTGGAAAGAAGTGTTTAGAGTACAAATGTTGGTCCTTTGGAAGTTGTGCTCTTCCAACAGCTTTTTCCCGTTGTGGTTTTCTTCTTTTTTTCATGTGGGAAACGATGAGGACTCATCTCACTTTTTCCATTGTTTTTTGTTTTGAAATTACAGCCAACAGCAACACCGTATGGTATTGTCTAAATTTACACCAGTGAAACGCAATACAATAAACCACAGACTTACATATGTATATATGTCTATGCAATAAACTACTCAGATTGCAGTCCAGTAGGACCTAACCGTGTCAAATAACCCAGCATGCATTGTACAGGTGAGAAAATGGCGACCTCCATGGATGAGAAATATAACAAAGGATAAACAATTTTGAAGTAAATATGAGGTTTTACGGATAACAAACAGAAAGATTTAAGTTAATAGGAAAATTACAACATATTTAATCCAACATGTTCAACTAATTGTGGTTCCCTTTAAAGTTTTGCTGCTGTTGTTGCTAGGTGAGGTGCAGTCTCCACCGATTGGGATCTAATAATTGGAAGGTTTTGAAAACAGACACAAACGAAACATTAACTTATTTCCAAAAAAAAAAGTGTCATGATTTGTCTTGGATGAACCCGGACACAGCACACACACACACAGAGCTGGTTTCGAGATTTTATTGCAACAGCAGGAAGTGGATGATGAAAGCCAGAGTTAATTTACCAGACGAGGTTGTAGGATGCAGGAACTGGCAGACGGGAACAGACTGGAGCAGACAGAGCAGGACCAGGAGGCGGACAGGAACTGGACAGGCATGATGTTCTGAAGACTGAGGACGAACCGGTAACCAGGAACAGACTAAGGTGAGTATATATAGCAGGATGAGCAGGTGGAGCGAGTCCATGGTAATTGTAGCCTGACAGGTGTTCCTAATCAGGGCTGCACTGGAGAAGGAGCCAGGAAATGTTCAGAGTGCAGCCTTCAGGCTGCATCATGACAAGAAGGTGGATGTTTTTACAAACAGTAGAAACCCAAATGGAATTGCATAAATGTGCAGAAAGGGAAATTTTCACAATAGTTCACCTGTAAAATATACTGATAACTGCAGAACTTTGATCATTTAGAGAACGTTTGGTGTTATCTTATTAGCTCTTCATAACAGTTAATTACTTTCGCAAGCTGTTTGTCATTGTGTTGACACCTAAATGTCTGCCAAAGGTTATCTAATAGCCACCACTAGTGTTACTTGTATCACAGCTTGAAAATCTCAGAATTAGATCACATACATGAGTGAATATGTCGAAACCTGGAGCGGGATGACACTACACGTTTATGCAGAAGATTTGACCTGAGAGGCACTCCCTTTGGATAACTTTCTCATGAAAGGTGCTTGCTTCAACAACAAATAAGCTTTTCATTGTAGCAGGACTAGAGATTTAATCAACTGGTTTTGATTGCACTGTATTATAATTAAGATTGAATTGGACTGTATGTAAATTGATCTGTATGTGACTATATAGTCATAAATAGATAAATTAGAATATGCATTTCTAAGAGCCGTATGTCAGATTAAAAGTTTGGAAAAAACAATAATCTTTGAATTGGTGTTAAATGTACTTTTCATTAAGCTCCCATTTCTTTATGAAAAAATATGCTTTTTATTGGTCTGATGCGACATTCAAATCCTAAATTCTGTGTTTTTATTAGCTGGAGGTGGGGAAAAACCCTAATTAACATAAAGGATTGAAAACACCATCAGTCTGTGTTAATCTATATAATGTGAATTAAGTTACTGAAATAAATTAACTTTTCAATAATTTAAGGAATATGACAAATGAACATATAAACTAAACTGCCAAAAAAAACAGGGTCACCCTTCCATAATTGGGATTTCAGGTGTCCCAATCACTTCTATGTCCACAGGTATAGTCTTTAGGTATAAATCCAGGACATGTCCAAGCTGATTGCTGTTATTAACATGTGAAAGTAGGTAGAGTAGCCAGACATTGTCCTCTAGTAAAGGTGGGAATACATTATAATACTATACTGAAGAAAAAGGTTTGGTGCAGTAAAACTACTAAAGTATATTCATCACACAAAGCTACTCTAGTAAATTTACCAGAGTAAATGTAACTGTGGACTTTTACCCCTTTACATGTCAGTCATTCCTTGGTCCCTTGGTCACTGTTTGACCAATCTGTATAATCTGACCCAATCTGTATAATATGATTGAACTTGACTTTGTAAAGTGCCTTGAGATGACATGTTTCATGATTTGGCGCTATATAAATAAAATTGAATTGAATTGAATTGAATTAACCTAGTTACTACCCATCTCTGTTTGTGGGACTTAACACTGTGGTAGGGCGACTGTGACTCAGTGGGAAGAGTATTTGTCTAGCAGTTCAAAAGTTGTAGGTTTGATTTCCTAGGTAAGACACTTAAACAAGTCTCCTTATGATTTGCATATTAGTGTATGAATGTAAGTGCGACCTGATGAATGTGGCTCTAGTGTAACGTGCTTTGAGCGGTCGGTATAGCTAGAAAAGCACTGTACAAACTTAGTCCATCTACTACCAGTCAGTCCTTTTAAGTGACTGGGAACAACAGCAACTCAGGCATGGAGTGATGAGCCACGTAAAAACACAGAGCAGGGTCAGAGGCTGCTGGGCACAGCACACAGGGGTCACAAACGTTCTGCAGAGTTATTAGCTACCCTACTCCAAACTTCACATATACTTCAGATTAGATCAAGAGGAGCACAGAGTTTCATGGAATGGGTCTCCATGGCCAAGTAGCTGAATCCACACTTTAAGTTCAATGCAAACTGTTGATATAGTGATGTAAAGTACACTGATGGTGGACCTTAGAGCCATGGGGACATGTTCTTTTGGAGCAGTGAATCTTTGACCAGAGACCTCAAAAAATAAACTTCTTAATCAATCGCTTAATCTGGATGGCATTAACTTGGCCTCTGGTAATAAAGTAAAAAATCTTGGTGTGATTTTTGACCAAGACATGTCATTTAAATCCCATATTAAACAGGTTTCCAGAGTTTCCTTTTTTCACCTCAGGAATATCGCCAAAATTAGAAACGTTCTGTCCAGGGGTGATGCTGACAAACTAGTCCATGCATTTGTTACTTCAAGGCTGGACTATTGTACTTCTTTACTATCAGGAAGTCCACAAAATGCAGTTCAAAGCCTTCAGCTGATCCAAAATGCTGCAGCAAGAGTTCTGATGAAAATCAACAAGAGGGATCATATTTCTCCAATTTTAGCTTCCCTTCATTGGCTTCCTGTTAAATCAAGAATAGAATTTAAAATTATTCTTCTAACATATAAAGCCCTTATAATCAAGCTCCATCATATATCAGAGCTCTGATTACCCCGTATGTTCCTAACAGAGCACTTCGCTCTCAGACTGCAGGTCTGCTGGTGGTTCCTAGAGTCTCTAAAAGTAGAACCAACTCCCAGTTTTGGTCCGTGAGGCAGACACCCTGTCTACTTTTAAGATTAATCTTAAAACTTTCCTTTTTGACAAATCTTATAGTTAGAGTGGCTCATGTTACTGGCCTTGCTGCAATGTGTCAAGTAAAAAGCTTGAATGTATGGTGTTATCAGGGTTCTCAGATGCCCCCGAAGCACTTTTAGTCCCCATGTGACTAAATGATCTGATTTGGTGTGGAAACACCTAACTAACCTGATCTCAACCTGACAGAACACATTTGGAATAAATTAGCCTGGACATCTCGTCCAATATCAGTGTCTGGCCTCACAAATGTACTTCTGGAAGAATGGTCAGAAATTCCTGTAAACACTCCTAAACCTTATTTCAACGCCAATTAGCATTGGCAATAGACTTGACAATATATACTGTATTTGTTGTATTGGACTAAATTGTATAGATGCCAAATTAGCTTCTTTAAAACATCAAAATTAAACTTGTTTGTAAAGGTGCCTTGAGATGTAATTTGTTGTTGTGTGAATAACATTGAATTGAACTGACACACAAAAAATGCAAATAAATGTGTTGCTTAGTTTTTCTATTTCATTTCATCAGCATCTATCATTGTAGCTCTCGCCGTATGTTTATAGTGGCTGTCTTGCTGGTACAGACCTTGGAATTTTACGTCCCATGGGCCATAACTGACCCATATGAGTTTGTAGTAAAAGTGTAAATCCATGAAGACCAGATTTGTAGGCAGCTGTCCTGACAACACACCCTCACCTGATATATGGATCTCTCTCTGCAACTCTAGAGGAGTTGCAGAGTTGCCAAGTAAAACTCTTGGTTTTACTTGGTTTTACTTAATGCTCTTCTTGTCCAGTCTGTCAGTCCAAGTGGACCTCCAGGTCCTGGTAGGTCAGCAGCAGGTCCATCCTCTCTCCAAGTCCAGATGATGGATTGATCAGAGCTCTGGGAGACGTTCAAAACTTGGGATGTTGTTGTAGAGCCTGGCCCTGCTTTATACTGGACCAGAACCTTCTCCCTGACCCATCTGCCGGGTTCCTGGGTCTCCATTGTGCTGGCTGTAATGTTCTATGAAGAACCTCTGAGGACCAAAACGGAACAGCTGCATTCAGAAACAGGTGGACATCTCACCAGACTGAGTTATCATAGTATGTGCTTCATCCTGGTGTGATTTTACAACTCACATACAGTAGGAGGGATTTGTTTTTCAACATATGGCACAAAATGTAATCCATTAACGTTTTTAACAGACTTTTTCCTCATTCAAACTCATGAATATTTCAATAGTTTTCAGTTTATATATATATATATATATATATATATATATATATATATATATATATATATATATATATATATATATATATATATGTGTGTGTGTGTGTATGTATATATGTGTGTGTATGTATATATGTGTATGTATATATATATATATATATATATATATATATATATATAAACTTTGTTTCAATAAAAACCCTCTGCAAAACAATTGCTTTTAGCATCACTTGTGTCTGCCTTTATTTAATGCCTGACAACATTTTTCTCATTAGATGCATGTATATAATTCAAATCTTAACAATTCATTCATCACTATTTTTTCCAAAAGGTGAAACACTCTTTAACAAGACAGATTATTGGTAATAAATTATTATTATTATTATTATTATTATTATTATTATTATTATTATTATTATTATTATTATTATTATTATTATGAAAGTTGTCTTAATTCTTCCTTTTAGCGTACTATTGGAAAGACTGAAACCACATGGTCATGTCTTCATTCACCTTTTTGGTGACCTTCACCTCTTAGAAAAAGCCTTTGATCAGAACTTTACAGCATGAGCTGAGACTGATGCACTATGCTTCAAATCACTCAGCATAGTGCAGTGCAAACAAGAAGTGTCTATTTTCTTAATGCCTCACTAATTTCTGGATTGATTTGTTGGGGCTTGGAGATTAGACTTCTATAAAAGACCAACTAAGACAATATTGTTACCAATGGGGCCATCTGGTGGGCCAATGTTAGTACTCAGATACAGATAGGAGCTGTGGAGAATAGCTGTGAAAGCATCTGGAATTGTTTCACTTGTAGCTCAACTCATACATCACCTCCAAAAAGTATTCATACGCCTTGAATTGTTCCTAGTTTGGTTACATTATAAAATGCAAACATGAATGATTTTTACAGCAGTTTTATGTGATATAGAAATTACATGGGGAGTAGATGCCTTGTGGTCAGAGCAGCACGCCTGCTTTCTGAGCAAGACCCTTAACTCCAGATTTAGCTTCCTGGGCACTGGAAGCTGCCCTCTGCTCCCTGAGGGATGGGTTAAATACAGGAGAGAAATATCAATGAAATGTACGATTGCAATGACAAAATAAAGATTTCTTCATAATTTTAAAGCAGAAGACAAATGGTGCATGGTGTTTCACATTTTTTACACACAAAAATGTATTCAGCCCCTGAGTCAGTACCTTGTAGAAGCATCTCGGGCTGCAGGTCTTTGGGGTTCGTCTCTACCAGCTTTGAACATCGACACATTCAGTGCTGCCTGTTCTTTGTAAAACAGCTCAATCTCACTAAGATTGGATGGGAAGTATTTTTTTTCACAACTGCTCTTCATCTAGCTCCCACCAATAACTCTGACCCTTCACTCCTGCAGAGAACTATTCCCACAACATGATTGTACCACCACCGTGTTTCCCAGTGGGGATGGTGTGTTTAAGGTGATGTGCAGTAGTTTTCCACTACCCACTGTGTTTTATAGCTGGGTTCAAAACGCTAAGTACTCATGTAAAGAGCGCTTTGTTCCACATATTTGCACTGTCCACTACATGGTTTGTGGCTTTATTGCAGACATGTTGGCTTTCTCTTAACAACAGCCTTATTCTTCCATAGGGCTCAGATTTGAGGAGTTCAAAATTAAAAGTTGTCTTGGTTAGGTCTGCAGTTGTGCAAATGGACTGAGATTTAATTACATACAGCTAGAACCGGTTAGATGACATCTGAAAGCATTGGATTTAATTCAGAGTGAGCACAAAGAAAGGGGCTGAATACCAATTCATGTCCACATTTTTGGATTTTAATTTGTTAATCAAAACTGAAAGTCACATATCATTCATCTTCAACTTGCCAATTTAGTGGTGGTCCAGCAGATAATAGCCTAATGAACATACATTAGGCTTTGTGGTTGTAATCTGACAAAATGTGAAAAAGATAGGAATACATTTACAGAGTTTTGTGCATGAATTTTGAGATCTACTAACAACTGTATTACTTTGGTTCATTGTAATAAAAATCTGTTTTTAGTGTTGCTTGTAATTCCACACAGGCTTTAGCCTCTATTCTGTACATTCAATGTTAAAAATCCCACTGGGAGACTTTATGAATCTGTCCACAAACACATAAGCAAATGGCTGTGTCATGTAAAGTGTCATACTTACCCCACTGGAGGCATAACATTTCCCACCTTCCTTTACCAAACCCCCTTTTTGCTTTTACCCCTTTACATGTCAGTCATTCCTTGGTCCCTGGTGCATAGAAGACCTCAGACTTGTCAGACCTCCAGCAGTCCCTCAATGAAATGTCCCTCCTGCTGCAGCCCCCATCCCTCTTAACCCTGCCAAACAAAAATAAAGTCACAGTGAAGACAGGGTTACCAGGGCTTTGCAGATAGGGCTCCTGCTTGGCAGATCAGTCAGTGGATACCTGATTGTCACTTGTGGGGTTGGGCCCTTAATCCTATTGTTCTCTGACAGGATTACTCTTTGTGGTCCCTCTCTCCCTGTGGCTGCACGCAGGAGAAAGGCCAGATTAAGGGGATTAGCATGTATCCTCCTGATTTGCCCTGATAGGATGTGAGGAACCATTGACTTTTTTGGAGGACCATGAATGAGGAGAGGCAAAAGGTGCCTAAATAGGAGGTCATGAAAGACAGTGAACAATGTGACAATGTGATTTGTTTGCTTTTGTTCCTTCAAACTGGTCTGCAAGGTTCAAAGGAGCCGGCCAGCTCTGTGGAGAACAGCCATCCAGCAGCGATGGACGGACAGGTGAAAGGCCTCTATTCATCAGAATTACTGTGGGTATTCAGCTTCCTTAGAAGCAACTAAAGCTGCTAAACAGACGGTCATTTTGCATGAGATTGGCTTTCTGCATTTTCTCAACATGTCAGACATACCACTACCAACACAAAAGGATCAACATATTTACTCAAGTGTCACTCCTTACAATTCAAATTTTAAACAAATCTTTGTTTTAGCAATTAAAATCTAGTTGAAATTGAGATTTTAACTAGATTGTATTGATATATTTTAATATATATCAATACAACAGATCTATCTATCTATCTATCTATATATATATATATATATATATATATATATATATATATATATATATATATATATATATATATATATATATATATATATATATATATATGTGTGTGTGTGTGTATATATATTCACAGAGTTGGAAAACCCATCTCACCAGATAAAAGGTTTAATGGAGAAAATTTGCAGATCATGTAGTATTTGTGTGGCAATTTTAAAGGCAGCTTTACTTGTCCTTATTTGGACATCCTGATGATATAAAGACAGGTGGCTCCACTACAAAGAGAAACCCTATTATAAAAGCTTGCAACAGAATGGTGAACCATGTATATTACAATCTCACTCCAGCAGTATCCAAAAAGGGATGGATTCTTGAAAGACATATGCAGCACATCAGTATAATCATTTAGAAAACCTATTAAACAAGACTGTGACTTCTACATAGCACTGCTTCAGATCAGAGCAACTACAGCTGATAGCAAGTTGCCTTCACATGCACGGCCGCTCTTTGGAAGATATGACTCTTCTTCCAAGCCACACAGAGCCTGACAAAGAGGGAACCAAACTCAACTGCACCTGACATCCAGCAGCAAGGCTCAATAAATGCATAGAGCCCAACAGCTACATAGTGCAAACACCAAATGGAAACAAGGCTGGACAAACCACGAGCCATCTAGGTAAACGGTTTTACCAAAATGCAAAGAAAACCACAAAAAGGGCGTATTCTGGTGAGCTGGAACATCAAGTGGAGTCAACAGAAAAAAACATTCAACTAGGAAACTCTGTTACTGAACTGCTTGAGGTAGAAAACAGCAGTAAGGTGGTGAACACAGCCTTAACAGTAACCCACCCTGCCCTTACAGAAGGCCTGCAATTAGGCCAATTCATTATAAGTACAATTTGTGAAGCCACAGTGACACCTAGAGGTGATACAAATATGTCCGGAGAAATAAGGACTTTTGTTGCTGTTCCAAAAGATGGGGATAAAATTAAAACAATGTATTGTGGTGGTTTAAAATTACACCAGTTTAGCCAAAGTGTCCCTGTTCCTCAGGCCCCACTGTCCTACATGTTTTAGGTGTTTCCCTGCCTCCACACATCTGACTTAAAGTGGTGATGAAGTGGCCTTTGGTGTCCTTGATGGCTGCTGAGGAGTTAATGCAACCATCTGATGCTGATGTGCAGGAGCAGAGACACATCTAAACATGCAGGACAGTGGGGCCTGAGGACCAGGGTAGAAATCTACCATAGAAGAGGTTGTATATGTAGTGTCTGGAAAACAGCTAATAATCCCCCGGTCCTTCCTGATTATTTATGGACGATCACACTTTAGCTTTCTCAGTTGCCTGCCTTAAGTGTTTTGAACATAATGTTTGTTATTTCTGTACTTTCAAAAGAAATTATCACATTTGCCTTAACATTTATACTTTTATATCTGGAAAAGAATGTAATTTATTCATAGGCAAGTACTGATCACTAACCCTGTTTTGCTCTTTAACAAAAATACATCATCAATCAGTCTGAGGGAAAGGTTTACACACCCTGCTCCCAAAAGCTTTTTTTTTTTTTTTTACCTCCTTGTGTCCAGATCTCAGTTTCAGCTTTGACTAGGCCCAGAGCTTTATGTTTCTTATTTCTCAGCTATTCCTTGGTGAATGAACTGGTGTGTTTAGGGTCATTATCATGCTGCAGGGCCCAGAGCTGCTTAAACTTTAACTTTATTCTTACAGATGGTCTCGAATTTCCTTAAGCACCCTCTAATACATGGTAAAATTATTTGTGGGTTCTATGATGATAAGGTGACCAATTTCTTGCTGCAGTAAAACATCCCCAGATCTTAACACTTCCACCTCCATGCCTCACAGCTGGTATGAGACCATCTTCTTGGAATGCTCTATTTGGTTTATGTCCTGGTGCTCAGATAATTGAGTTTTAGACCAGCTGTCCTAAGAACATTATTCCAGAAGTCCTGACCTTTCTCCATGTTCTCACCAGCAAACTTCAGTCTGACCTTCACGTTTGTCTTACACAGATGGGTGTGATTCTAACTGTATTAAATGAGAAGAAATATGGGTTGTCCATATTTAGTCCTCACAAGTAATTGCTAATTTAAAAATTATTTGTTACAGTGTTTCTAAGGGGTCAAAAAAGAGCAAAACCAAACCTGCACCGCCATCCGTGGGTAATCTGAACTGCTGTTTGGTGTATAAGCACAAACAACAGTTAGAACCCATCCCCCCACACCTATGCGGAGAGAGGCCACCCTCTCGTTCACCAGGGTAAACCCCAACGTATGGGCACCAAAATGAGGGGCAACAAGTATGCCCACTCCTGCTCAGCACCTCTCACCAGGAACAACTCCAGAGTGGAAGAATGCCCAGCCCCTCTCAAGGAGACTGGTTCCAGAGCCAGAGCCATGCGTTGAGGTAATTACGACTATCTCTAGTCGGAACCTCTCAACCTTGCGCACTAGCTCAGTCTCCTTCCCCACCACAGAGGTGACATTCCACGTACCAAGAGCCAGCTTCTGCAGCTGAGGATCAGAACGTCAAGGTCCCCGCCCTCGACTGCCACCCATTGCACAATGCACCTGACCTCTTTGGCCCCTCTGATAGGTGGTGAGCCCATTGAAGGGGGACCCACGTTTCCCCTTCAGGCTGTGCCCGGCCAGGCTCCATGGGTAAAAGCCCGACCACCAGCCGCTCGCCAGTGTGCCCCACCTCCAGGCCTGGCTCCAGAGTGGGGCCCCGGTGACCCGCATCCGGGCATGGGAACCTGATGTCCATTTATTGTATTCATCATAAGGGGTTTTTGGGCTGCTCTTTGTCTGGTCCCTCACCTAGGACCTGTCTGCCTTGGGTGACCCTACCAGGGGCATAAAGCCCCTGACAGCATACTCTTAGGGTCATTGGGACACTCAAACCCCTCCACCACGATATGGTGGCAGCCCAGGGAGCAACAATATTCAACTATTGTTGGACATGATTGACGACAGAGAATTTATGCTTGATGACTATCACATTTAGTTTATTGATGTCTATAAAGCAGTTAATGCCATAAGCCATGCATTTATGTTCAAGATTTATGAAATAATCTTCCAATCTAACATATTTAAAAGTTATTAATACCCATATCAGAGCTGCAACAGCTCAGTCAAGTTGGCACATTGAACAACTAGATTAGTCTCGGAATTAGACAAGGTTGCCCTTTAAGAGCATTCTTATTTCTTCTGGTCACACAGATTATGCCTGTACATTTCAAATAATGTTAATTTCAGGGTATGGTGGCTTTAGATAGTCACTTCAAATTATCATAACTGGTAATAGTGCAGTTTTTTACTAATTTATATGAGGTGAGTAAAGCAATTCATTGTATACAGCAGGGCTATTCAACTAAACTACTTAGGGGTTACAGTTACTAAAGGCCAACATCTCAGGGGCCAGACATTCAGCAATTAAAGTCATTATGTTAAACAAAAAGGATTACAATGATTGGTTACCTTTTAAATTTGTTTATTTTAGTGCATCAAATCATAAATGTAATTAGTAGAACCCCAATATGTAATTCAAAGAAAGACGTCAAATGTTGAAAACGCAATAATCTTTTAAAAAACTGACAAAAAGGTGAGAAAATAGACATCAGTTTTTGTACAACTAAAACTGATTTGCTCAGTGTTAGCCCTTTCATGTTGTACAGAATAAATCCACAAATTAAAGGAAAATGCATGAACCATAAAATGCCACCGAAACTTTACCTACAAAATTTACCCGGTTTCATCAATTAGCTCTCCTAGCTTGGAAACCTGTTTACAAGCACAACTTCTCCTTAACTACATGTTACATTTGGAAAAATGGCAATATTCTATATGATAAGGAGTCTCTTTACAACAAAATACTGGATTAAAAAAGTGGTATTGTGCTTGTCCAAAAAATCCTAAATGATAATGGAATCATTATGTCAAACACCAAATTTCTGTCCAGATTTAACGTAGCTGTACCACCTAAAGCGTATGCTGTGCTTTTGATGTTTTACCCAACACTGTTCCAGCTCTTTAAATGAACAAAATATGATATTTCAGTTAGGAGCCAGGTTAGAAGCACTATAACGATAGGTGAAGTGGAGGTAATTAAAAAGATACATTCCAATAGATCTATCAGAACGTGTCTACAGAGGATTACTTTGCCTTCTGGGAGATTTTTTTGGTCCTCAGGTCATCAGTTTTGTTTTTGTTTCATTATATCAGCAATGTGGATTAAGCCCTTTGAGGGTTGATAATTGTAATTATCATCAAATGTTTGGCATCCTGTTGTTCCTAACACATCCCATCTCAGTATGGATACACAGCATAATTTCCCTCTAAGGACATCTGGTGTTGTTTTTTTGTTCTTGAACCCGTTTCTCACCAGTTGGTGGCGGTAAAGCACCAGACACGTGCTATAAAAAACGTCGAAGAACGCGCACGTGACATGCATCCACGTGACATTTGTTGGGAGTTCCGGCGCAGGAATGTTTTTAGCATGTTCATGGGCTGCGCTTGGAGGAGTAGCGTCAGAGTGAAAGAGAAAGAGCCAACTCACCGGGGACTCGGTGGAGGAGGATTATTAGGGACTTGTACTTGATTTGCGTCAATTCGTCGTAGTTTAACCCACTTAATGTGCGATCTTGTTAATATGTGACCGCTAGCTTCAGTGACGTTTTTTTTATATTTTCATTTTTGATATGTCTTCGCCGAAGTTAAACGCTGGACTGGGAAATTCAGCTACGTCAGCCACGGTAGTGGAGGTAAGAGCTAGCTCGGTGCTAGCCCTACCCGTGTTAGCTCTGAGCTTAGCCCGGGTTAGCTTGTTGAATGCAGCCGATGACTTCTAACGACAGAAGATAGGTGGTAAGCTGCGACTGAAGTTTAAATTAAAGTCAGCGCAGAAGGACAGGATGCATGTTGCTGGTGAAGACTCTCCGTCATCCCGGGCATGATCAATCCAAAAAAGGTTAAAAAAACAAACAAAAACAAAAAAACTGAAGCTTTCGCTTCCTATCCCGGAAGTTTGCTCAATTTAAAAAGTCTGGAGTCCCAAAGTCTTACAGACCTGCCGGCGAGGCCTCGTTAGAGCTCAGGAGGACAGGAGCAGTTGAGTTCTTGTCGCTGTAAACAGAGTCCACCATGTTTTTGTGTCGCTTCTAGCTGACATTTAGTATAAAACAGTTCTTTCTTCATTTATCTCTCAAATGACTCGTATCTGGAGTATAAAGACACTTTTAGTTTGGCTGTGTGTTGTTTTTAGATTATTTTATTCACTATGTATTGTTTTCTTGTGATTTATGATGTTTTACTAAAGTAGATTTTAGTTTTTCTATTTTTATCAACTGATTCTTTTAGGCATTTTAAGGATTTTTAATATAGTTTTATTACAATATTGATCCTTACCTTTGGTGTCTCATCATCCAATTCAGTTTAGCACCTGTTCCATAACAAATGTCATCTCTTCCCACTTCACACACAAAAAAAACTGCCATTTGATACAGAAATGTGGTCAGTTCAATCCTACAGATTTCATCCATTAAAATTGATCCTAGTTATCAAAGAATGCAGTCAAGTTCAGTTTATTTTTCAGATTGTTTAGTTTTCTGTCTAGGGAAACCCAGCAGGTTGCATCGAGTCTACTGCCTTCACTCCTCCTGGATGAGCGTGGAGCCACAGTGGACGGTTGACTGCGTTGCAGCAATCCCTTATACTGCATGAATATAGCGACAGTGGAGAGGAAAACTCCACTTGAATTGCGGTGGGGGCACAAAATTAGTACACGGGCTGTAAAACAGTACCCAGGTTGCTCTTTGGACACCCCTGGTCTATAGGATGAAAGACAATACACAGTTAGTTGCAGAAATGGCTACATTTTGCCAGTAAAAAAGACATGGTTAAACATCATGAACTATTTAATTTCCTCCATCCTTAAACCCATCCTCTGTTACCTCAGCCCTGTATAGCCCAAGTCCTTTGCTGTTGTCAATGTTTTGTTTTTGTTTTTTTGACACTATTTCCATTTTTTTTTTACTTATAAAGCACTTTTTGTTGGCCTTCATATGAATAGTAGCACCAACGTCTATGTGATTGATTATAAGTTCTGTCAGAAGAAAATACAAATACATGTGGTTTATGGTAGCGTTTCTAACAAAAAATCTAGGAAAACTATTACAATATTGGGATTAAAGTTTCTGATTAGTCACTAGATAACGATGCGTCTTTCTCTGGTTACACACCTGGACAGACTAAAAGTATATTATTTAAGTGTGATCTAAACACACAACTGCTTTCACTCATCATTGTTTATGAAAGACGAAGGCCGGATGAAAGAGATGCATTAAAAACAATGTACATTTGCTGCTGACTGCTTTGGTGTTGTTCTCAGACTCAGAGGTGACTGGGATGTTTCCGTTCTGTGTTAACAGGCCGGGCTGCTCTGCCAGGGAGGGAACAACCTGACCTACGTTTGTCAATCCGGCTACTGCTGCGGGGAGGCAGAGTGCTGCAGTAACTACTATGAGTTGTGGTGTGAGTTAACTTTCTATATTCTCCTCAGATAGGAAGGACACCGGGTTTTATCTGCAATACATGCATGTTTCTATCTTAAGACAATCCCGTACTAAAAAGCTGGATAAGGTAAGATCCAGATTTTAAACAGAACAATTATGCCGTTATCTTCTGTATTTAAGAAAATCTTAGACACTTGTTGAGCTTTGGCTATACGTCTCACTTGCTGCTACTCCTGTTGATGTAAAATAACAGCTTTGTGATCTGACCACAAATGTTCAACTCGTTTTGACCTCTATGGAGGTTCTACAACAGGGGGACGGGCGGGCAGGAAGATGGAGTGTTTTGGGCGACCCTTCCACCAATTCCTCAGTGTTGTCAGCAGTTGGCATAATGTGGCTTCAAGACTGAAGCCGATCCAAATGCTTATTCTTCAGCCTCAATTATACTTGGTTGTGTGCTTGCAAATGTGAGGACTAAATGATCCACCACGCCAATCAAAAGAAACCCATTTTCTTCTCCGTGTGCTATATTCTTTGCATTTTTTTGCTAAATGTAGACAGGAAGTTGACCTCCATCCTAACAGGAAAAGTGTAATCATGTCTGATGCACCAGCCTACCCGGTGGTGCTGATGTATGGCAGCCTGGCTTCTGTCAGTCTGCCCCAGGGCAGCTGTGGCTGCTAGCATAGCTCACCACCGCCAGGGTGTGAATGTGTGAATGACTGATTGTGGTGTAAATCACTTTGTGGTCGTCTGACTTGTTAAAGCGCTACACAAGTACAAGCCATTTACTCCAGATAAGTAGTATGACATCTTATACTCTTGTAAGGCACAGGCCTGTCACGACAAACAATAAATCAATTAATCACTCAATACATTTTAACCCCATGAATAATTAAATTAAACTTGATAATTTTTGTATGCGTGCTTGAATGGATGTTTTTGCTCTATTGGCTCTAATTTGTGTATGTGGCCAAAGTTTGGATTGATGCAGTAGTAAATGTTTTCAGCTACGCATTAATATGCTTCATTTGTGTCTTGTGATTGCTCTTCAGGGTTCTGGCTGGTGTGGGCTTTGATTATTATCCTTACTGGCTTTTGTATATGTCAGCACTGGCGGGCCAAGCAGCGTTTCCAGCAGCAGCGCCGGCAGAATGAGATCAACCTCATCGCCTACAGAGAGGTTCACAACAACTCTCAGTTACCCCTCTATCTTAGTAAGTTGGCTACCTGAAACTGTCTTATGCATCTTGTTGCTTTTACACGTTACTTACAGGGTCCCTGAATGCAGCATCCACTCTCCTGGTTCGCAAAGATCTATATCTGTTGTGGACATAACTGCGAACATCCATGCATGTGGCCAAACAATATTACTGGAAGGCAGAATTGTATTATTAGATATTGCATTCAATCAGTTATGAACCCACAATGCTCTTAATACCAACAGTGCATCATTCAGCACTCCTTCCATAGCGGAGTTGATGTAGTCAATGGAAGTGTGGGCATTGTGCTATTTAGCAATAGATCTGCACAAGTACTAACTTGTCGCCAACACTGTTCCCTGCAGGACTTTTGCCTGTCTACCTCCTGCCGGCCTATGAAGACGCAGTCAACCGACCAGAAACCCCCCCTCCTCCTTACACGCCTCTCCAGTTGGTGCCACCGTCCTCTGACCCTCCAGAGGAGGCCTTTAGCCACCACTCGGCTGTCTCCATTCAACATGATGACGACGTAACGCTCGGGGGGACTCCAGAGACAGCGCAGATCTATTCCAGCAGTACCGTTGGCCCGAACAAGGATTCAACCCCAGGCAGGTACCGGCGCTTCACTGGGGATTCTGGGATTGAAGTGTGCGACAGCCAGGACCACCTGTGGGATCAGCCCGAGTTTTTTGACAGAGAAGAAATGTTAGAAGAAGAGGGGGTGCGTGGAATGGAAGAGCCAGGTGACCACCCTGACCCCCGCAGTGCACCTGCAGCTGAGGACGGCCAAACAAAGTCTCCTGGGTGATGGTACTAATGTTGTTTTTGGAAAGTTGTACCTTTAGTACTAAAACGTTTGCTCTCTCTGTGTAACATGATGCACTAGTCCTCACCACATGACCAAAGAGGACGTCAGTGGGGGTGAGGTGACAGATTGACTTCTCTTGGGGAGGTTGATCATGTAGCACTAGATTTTCTAAGATGCAAGAAACTACAGCGACAACTAAAGAAACAGTTGACTTTTATTTCCAACCCAAAATCTGAGCATCTCCTGAGCGCCTGCTGTTTTAAGCTGATTGGGATTTACAGGGATAAGTACTGAGACTCAGTATGAACTGCTCCAAGTAATGTTGTTGGTCCCTGGGCACTGTATTTTAGATTTTATCTCAACAACCTTCTGTCTGATTTGTAATAAGACACTGGTCTGTGGTATGCAAGTTGTGTTTATTCATAAATGATATTTAAAATGTATTTTTATCATTTAAACGTATTAGTTAAATATTGGTTAAATGTCTTCTCTTTGTGCTATATCTGTATTATTGGGTTATGAATGTTATTAAGTTCGGCAGAAATGAAGCTGGAACAACCTCTACAGTGTACCATTGGCTGAGGTTACGCTGACCACAGAGAGGTTCTGTCCACTAACCTAGTAGTTCATCCCCTGCAGAACCGTCTGGTTCCTTTATGCAAGCTCAAGGCAAGGGACTAAATCAGAGGGCAGCTTCAGTTCTGGTCCTGTACCGGTTTAGGTAGGCACAAGACCTGAGCTGCTTTTTGGCATCGGCGCGTGTTCAGGTTTTTAAAAGCTGCGCATCACATCATACCTTCTGTTTACGTAGAGAAGATAGGACTGTGATAATCCAGCTGTGTGGAGCATAGATATGTAGCGCCACCCTTCCCCCACCCGTTGCTGGCCAAAAGAAGTTGTCCACTTTATTTCATACTTGCTTTAAAGACTAGGTTGGCTGGAGACATTTCAGGTTGTGATAAGAAGGGATGGTGAAGGTGAGGACACTAAAAGAGCCCCACCCATCGGTCTTATTGTCGTGACAGCTCCCAGCTGTTTGGCAAGAGAAGCTCATCTTGTACAGGTATGTTGGTGTTAACACAGCGGTTCCATAAAGCATAAAGCTGGTGCCTTTATTCCAGATGATCACACTGTGGGACCATAGAGACCCATTCCTGGTCCTCACAGATACAAAATCAACTGGACTGTGTTGAACTTCACAGTGCTGTATTTAACTCATTACCAAACTGGACTTGGTTATATCTGAACTGAGTGGGGGTATTACCCTGTCTTGTCTGAATGTTGTTAACTGGTGCTGAACCGGCTGCTCAGCCCATCAAAAGCAATGCATCACAAACTCAGAGGGAAAAACTACCTCTAGCTGACCTTTGTACAGACCTGAGATCCTGTCATGACTTCTTTTCCTGTTCACAATGACTGGGTGTATCTGTTGGTGCTACTTCCCAGCATTTAGCACTTTTGTATATAGTTTTCAACTTCTGCAGCTGGGAAAATGCTTTAAACAAAGACTTTACTGTGTTTCTGTCACACTGCTCCAACATTTCTTCCTGTCAGTCACATTCACTCAGGAGCTGATCATCAGGCTTGCTGTACGGTGCTGTATTTATAATCAACTGATCCGATTTATTAGCACTGTTTTAGTGAAGTCTGCTAAGAGCATCTGCAGACTAGCTCTAAGTGTGGGTACAGGTAGAATAACCAGCATGTTGCAGTTTAAGGTTATCTTCAGAGTACAAACGTTTGATGATGCTTACGCTGCTAGATAAACCTGAGCACTGCAAAAAAGGGAACTTAAAGTAAGTAAAAATTTCACTCTACAATTGAGTGTGTTTTTCCTTAATTTGAGCAGCTAAATAAGACTATTTGCCAGTGGAATGAGTATTTTCATCCCTAAAATAAGATAATTAGATATCCTGAGCTTGAAATAAGATGATGGAGATGAATTTTTCTTTTATTAAGTGCAAACATCTTATTCCATTGGCAAATAGTCTTATTTAGCTGTTCAAATAAAGGAAAATACACTAATTTCAAGAAAATTTTGCTTACTTTTAACTCCCTTTTTGCAGTGGCAGTTAAGGGCTATGGAGCAGTGGAAGGGATCTTTAGCACGCTGTATGCTCCCTTTATACAGCACATGTTCAGTTGCCTCATCAATGAATGTATTTTTACATTTTGTACAAATTATGATTAAAAGTTATTAAAATAACCTGGTTTATTTCTCTTTGTATTTGATAAAAAAAAATTATTGTTAGAAGTTTACTCCAAGAACTGTCCTGCTTGCGTTTCTTTGGTTCATTTCATTTTTTGGACGATTTTAAGGATTCGTACCCGGGAGCATGCTTCAGCACTTAAGATTCACCTTCAGAAAATCATGAATCCCACTAGGGCTGTTTGTCTGCAGCATGCGCACACACAGACATGTCGCGTTCTCATTAAAGGACACGTAACAGCAGTTCGATTTTATTTATATAACGCCAATTCACAACATGTCATCTCAAGGCACTTTGCCAAGTCAAATTCAATCAAATCATCCAGACATATTGGTCAAATTTTCCTATCTAAGGAAACCAAGCAGATTACATCAAGTCTTGACAAGCAGCATTCACTCCTGAAAGAGCGTAGAGCCACAGGGACAGTCGTCTGCAATGTTGATGGCTTTGCAGCAATCCCTCATACTGAGCATGCATGCATTTATTTCTCTTCTTTTTTAATATCAGTTCAAAAGTCCTTTATTGATCCCAAAGATAAATGAAATGATGTAACTCATGCAGTTTCTTTAGAGAGTTGTAGATGCTGCAGGCAGTAAGGACCTCCTGTAGCGGTCGTCTAACTGCGGTTCTGATCAGCCTCTGACTGAACACACCGTGTTGTGTGTAACCGTCTGATGAAGATGCTCAGGGTTGTCCTTAATGTTCTGTGTTCATTAAAAGGTCAAAATTCTAAGAATTCCTGATAAATGCAGCTATTTTCATATTGATTAATGTGCTTTGTCTTCCATTTGCCACATTACACTTTGATTTTAATATTTTAGTCTATACACCATTCCCTTTTTTACAAGTCAAGAGAGTTTAGATGTGGAAATTAAGTTGATTTCAGTCCTGCTGCCAGAAAGTCCCCTGGGAGGCTGCCCCCCCCCCCCCCCCCCCCCAATCAAAAACCTGTTCAGTGTTGTGCTCTTCCAACCTACAAAAAGCTATCAGGGATAAACTGGCTGTGGTTCAGCCAGGTTCAAGATTAATAATTTGTGCTCAAATGCACAGAATGCTCTAAAAAGTTGTCTGGAAAAAACACGCAGGAGCCCTGTTAAGTTCAAATACTCAACAAACCAGCTAAAAAACAGAATAAACCATGCAAAACAGAAATGGGCCAAACTGATCCTAACCTCTGCTGAGCTGTCTAATAGCTGAGGATGGAAACATTGGAAGAATCTCTGATCTAGTCGGGGGACATAAGACGACAGCATCCTGAAGTCTGGTGCTGAGGTGGGATCATCATGATGATCAGGGTATTTTTGACCGCCTGACCAGAGTTATTTAACTGGAGGTGGCAAACACAGAACCAGCAAAATCAGTTCATGAAAATACTTCCAATACATGAGCAGTAAGATGACATCACATTTCTTAGCCTCTTTAGCAAGTGCTTACTCTGTTGTCCCCGTTATGCAAATTAAAAGTTAGGAAAATAACCTGTTGTTTTGTCCAAATAGTTGATACATTGTTTTGTTTTGTTTTTTTGTATCAAATCTCAGCTGATGGTTGCAGAGATCTTTCTAAGACTGCAGTAACTGGACACCCTCACACTGAATGACTCTGGCTTTGTGTTCAGTTTGGACTTATGGAAGCAATAATCATCTCTTTTGTTTTTGACATATTTAGGTCCAGATAGTTATAAACCTACTGTTTCAGAACAACATGATCGGAGTCAGAACCTCAAGCCATGACTATGAAATCTGTTAGTCGGGAAGTTGCAAATCAACATAACAGGCTGATCAGAATGAGAGCAGTTTCTTGACAGATTGTGAAGCTTCATTTTGTTAAAGGAAGCGGAGAAACCCTAAAATAAAAGCCACTTGATAACTAGGTTTTCTCAGGACAATAATCAGTAAAAGCTACCTTTAGCATCAGCCATGCTTTTGTTATCCTCCTGTGCATCCTTCTATTAAAGATATCATTTGTGGGTCTTTGAAAGCTTTTTTTGATTACCATTTCTGACTAAGCTCTGCTTCATTTACTCCAATCCCAGGCTTGACAGAAACCCCTAAACTTTCTACAACACACCTGTAGTTTGAACTGTTCCCAGTGGTCCCACCTGGCATTGTTCCAATAGTACTTTTTTTTTTTAAGCAGGACCAGCTGCATCGGTCCAGTTCCATGTTTCTGGAACATTAGCCACCTGATCCCGCCAGTTGTTTCTCAGCTTCCCTGATAGCTGTCCATCTGCACTGAGATCTGGACTGTTTACTGGATTTAAGTGTTTTATATCGAGAAAACTTTCACTTGGCTGGATCTCTTTTAACATGTCTCCCGATCAACAAACTTTATGTGTGGAGCATTTGATAACAGACCATTTTAAGTAGCAAACAAAAGGAACTCCTTACAGATTTTTACATTGTTGCTTCGCTGTCTCAGACAAACACTTCCGGGTTTCAAATGATGGTTTCATCTATTAAGAGACAAAACCTTTCCAAACCAAACCATTCACACCACACCTGCTGTAAAGAACACCAATCCAGCCTACCTTGTGTCAGCGGTTCAGACTAGTGATGGTGGCATCATGACATGGGACTGTTTTCTTGGCTCACTTTGAGGCCCCAGCTGTGCACTGCCTACCTGAAACTCTGTTCGTCCCACTCAAGATAGTCACCCTCAGCAGGATATAGTGCCACTTCATCAGAAATTTCAGATCACGTCAAGCGGGTTTGTTGGAGATGATGAGTTTCAATGTCCCCCACATTCACCAGATCTTATCCATCAGAGCACCGTTGGGAAGTGATGCAACAGGAGATTCTCATCAGGCCCATGGGACTGTCAAATATGTGTGATGATATGTCATTATGAACAAATATATTGATACTTTGTTGAATCTATGTCACACAGTCAGTTAAAACTGTTCAGAAGAGTGCCCAGTTAGCAGTTTACCTAATAATGTGGGTCTAGATGCAATGACAAAATAGTAATAATCAATTTATACCAAATGGAAATTGAATGTTGTTTTATCTCATATTATAGGGGCTTTTCTTCAAAGAGTTGTAGAATTATTTTTGTTTTAGTTGAATTGTATATGTGCTCATAGCCTCCTCTCCTAAACAGGCACCGACATCCTGTCATAGCTATTCCCAGCCGGCAGGTGGCAGCATGCTGCAACAGCTGCAGAGAGAGAGCAGCTCTGTGCCAGAGTCCATCGGCTGCAGGAACGGGCAGCCAGAAACAGCTTCTACCCAAACATTTCTCTACATCAGCAGACGCATATATCTGCCGCCTCCACGCCTCGGTACTTATCGCTGTCCTCTGTGACCGGGCCTCACTCAGCGCTCACACCGTGGTGGATCAGAACGTTCTTCCAGATGATCCATTCATGAAGCAAACCGCTCGGACCTGCGACCCACTGCGCATGCTCCGCCCACAGTTTCTCTCCAAGTTAACGTAAAGACGGTGAGTGGTGTTGTTGTTCGAGTATTTGTTCGTTGCTTTCGGTTTTCCAGAGTTGTGTTTAAATAGAAGGCGTTGTGTTGATATTCCGGGTCGGAAGTCGTGTTCTGGCGCTAAGTGTCTGCTGTTGGGTTCTGCTGGCGTCTCTCAGAGACAGCTCCAGCTGCCTGGGACCCGCAGTGTCGCAATGCGACTTCAAAAGAACCAACATGGCTGTTTCTGCACACACTAACATTGCTGGGTTTGCTCCGGCCTTCAGTGTTTCATGCTTTAATGTGTCCAGATCCTATGAAACAATCTTCTGGCGGCGAGCAGGTTTTAAACCGGAACCCGTGACATCAGCGGCGGCATTGAGGCCGCCTTCCTGTTTCTGCAGGAGCAGCTGGGTTCATGCTGGTGTCCAGCAGGTAGAGCAGTGTGCAGCAGAACACCAGAAGCTAATATGTTAACGAGATCCGCTAAAGGATCGTAGCTGAGACCAGATAATTCCACTGGAAGGACATATCAAGGATATCAAGATTAGCTGCAGCATATTGCCAGGAGTGATTACTTGTCAGTCTTCATGAACAGCCATGAAAATGAGCACCATCTGGTTGAATGTGTTGACCTACCCTTAGCTAACTCTTCTATGAAGGCTTTCCACAAAGTTTAGGTGTTTTTACAGGAAATTTTGACCGTTAGTATGTCTGTGAGGTCAGACACTGATGTTGGGTGAGAAGGCCCGGCTCTCAGTCTCCGCTTTATTTCAGTCCCAAGGTGCTCTCTCAGGCTGAGCTCAGGACGCTGTGGTCATCAGTCACATTCCTCCACACCAAACTGGCTCCTTCTTGTCTTTATGGACCTAGCTTTGTGCTCTGGGGTTCAGCCATGTTGGAACAGGAAGGGAGCAATGTTGGGAGGATGACATTTTTTTAAATCTTTTTTGGTACACTGGAACATTAAGAGTTTCCTTTCACAGTCAGGTTAGTGCTGTTCTCCTGGAAACAAGCAAACCTAGAATCCCGGTTCTCCAGATGGAGAACCCAGAGAGCATGATTCCACCGCTCCAGAGTCCCCTTGCAGCATGCTTTTACACAATTGCATCTGACGCTTTGCATTTGAGTTAATGATGATGTTGGGCTTTGATGCAGCTGCTTGGAGAGCTTCATGGAAAAACCGTCCCATTTTCTGAAGGCCATGTGAATTTTAGAGGTCTGTAGCTATTGACTTGGCCAAACATTGCTGACCTCTGTGCACTGTGCTCCTCCTCATCCTCTGACCCCGCTCTGATCTTACATGGCCACCACTCCATGGCTGAGCTGCTGTTGTTCCCAATCACTTCCACTGTGTTAGAATCCCATCAACAGCTGACTGTTCAATATTTAGAAGGAGTGAGGAAATGTCATTGTTGATGTTCTTGAAGAGTTAGCATCTTATCACAGTACCAAGGTAGAATTCACTGAGCCTGAACGACCCGTTCTATCACTGATGTTAGTAGCAGCCTTCTGCAGGGCCAGGTTCTGGTTTCTGTACACCCGTTGTAGACATGAAGGTGACTTGGGGCTGGACTGAGCTGGGAACATAGGTTCTGTTGGGTGGACCTAAAATCAATCAATGATCTGGAGGGGTGTTTGAACAGTTTTGGTTATAAAGCTTATCTAGGTTAGAAATAAAGATGTCATGGTTTTTAGGTTTTTTTGCCCGCATGGAGATCACACTCAGGAGACCAAAATACGAAGAGACAGGCTTACCGCGGGTACGTAAGGAATCCACCAGAGGGAAGGAGGTAAGCGGGCTCTGTGGAAGGGCAGCCTGAGGTGGAACGTTGGGGCTGCGGTGGATAAGGTGATTGGGAGGCAGGGAGGCTGAGCGATGGAGGGTGAGCAGGGTTTGGCAGGGGAGACTCGGGAAACTACCGCTGCCTGCTGGGGGCCACTGAGGAGAATTCGCTGGGGACTGACTTGGAGATACGTTGAGAGTCCTGGGAATGCTGCGGAGCGAGATCCGGAACCGATTGAACCTGGAGCACAAGAGACAAAGGCAAGAGTAAGGAACGAGGGATGTCATAAGATGGAGGCCGACTGAGTCATACCACTTGGGTTAACACTCTGGCAGTGTAGTGCTGGCAGCCGTCCGCTTTTATGCACTCACTGCGGGCCGCGTAATGCCCAACACCTGCGGCTCAGCGCCTCCCCGCTCATCAGCAGCCACCTGTGGGAAGAGATGGAGGAAAATAGAGGCACCCTGACTGGGCGCAGCCTGCAGAACCCTCACTGGTGATGGATTCAATCACACAGGGACAGGTGAAGCGGGGGGCCAGTTTTCATGATGTGGACCTGAAAAGGATATCTCTGGAGGAGAGCCAGACCCGCTGACCAGGGAGGTAACGGGGTCCCTGGGTCCGCCTACGGTCAGCGAATTGGCGGTTCTGCTCAGCAGTTTGTTTGAGGTCTTAGGACGAGACTTCCTTACAGCAGTACATGCGGTGACTAACTGAGGTGACGTCGGAAGGGAACAGAGGAGGTTGGTAACCAACGGTACTTCGAACGGGGAGGAGTTGGTGAAGGCAGAAACATGTGAGTTGTGGGTGTACTCAATCCAAGGGAGATACTTGTTCCAATCTGCGGGGTTGGTGGATGTGAGACAGCGGAGGGACGACTCGAACTCCTAGTTCATCCTCTCAGTTTGGCCGTTGGATTGCGGGTGATAACCGGAGGTGAGGGTGTACCTGGCACCTAGGGCAACAGAGAACTCTTTCCAAACACGGGAGGTGAACTTGGGACCGCGGTCCGAGAGGATGTTCAGGGGAATTCCATGTAGGTGGAAGACATGTTTAATGAGGAGTGGTGCTGTCTGGAAGGGCAAAGGGAGCTTCCTGAGTATGCAAGGTGACAAGCTTTAGAGAAACGGTCAACAATCGTGAGAACGACGCTCATGCCCCGTGAACGTGGCAGTCCAGTAACGAAATCTAGGGCAATATGAGACCAGGGATGTTTGGGAATTGGGAGAGGTTGGAGAAGGCCTGCGGAAGATCTGTTGGATGGTTTGTTGCGGGCACAAGTGGGACAGGCGAGGACGTATTCACGAACGTCCTTGTGGAGAGATGGCCACCAAAAATGGCGGGTGATCTAGGCTATTGTTCTGCTGGAGCCGGGTTGAGCAAAGAATTTAGTCGAATAGAACCAGTGGATGATTTGGGGCCGGACTGAGCTGGGAACATAGGTTCTGTTGGGTGGCACGTTTCCGGGGTCGGGTTCGTCCCGTAAGGCTTGGATAATGAGATCCTCAATCTCCCAGTGTAGGGAGCCGAATGTGAAGGTGGGAGGCAGGATGGGCGCAGGTTCTTTATCGGACTCTTCAAGGGAGTACTGGTGAGAGAGGTCATCGGGCTTAACGTTCTTAGAACCGGGGCAATAGGAGATTGATAAGTTGAATCTAGAAAAGAACAGGGACCAGCGGGCTTGCTTAGGGTTAAAGCGCTTGGCGGACTGCAGTTAGGCTAAATTCTTATGGTCGGTTCTAAATTTTGGACAGGTTGTTAGGTGCCCTCTAACCATTGTCACCACTCTTCAAGAGCCAGTTTGATGCAAGTAGCTCCCTGTCTCCAACATCGTAGTTCCATTCTGCGGGGGACAGGCGTCTGGAAAAATAGGTGAAGGGGTGAAGTTTGTGGTCGGCGTTCGAGTGCTGGGAGAGGACAGCCCCAACCCCGGTGTCTGAAGCATCAATCTCTAAGGTGAACTGTTTCCGGGGATCTGGGCAAATGAGGAATGGGGGCCTGAGAGAATCTCCTGATTCCAGATAAGCACAGATTTAGTGGACGTCAGGGCGTGTAGCGGAGCGGCGATTTGGCTGTAGTTTCTTATGAAACGTCGGTAGAAGTTTCATAAGTTTCAACGTAGAATGTTGGAGTTGCTTCCGAGAGTTGGGCACGAGCCAATCAAGGACGGCTTTGATTTTGTCTGGGTCCGAGCGGATCTGCCCACCTTCAAGGATAAGAATAAGAATAACCCTAGGAAGGTGTCAGATGACTTATGAAACTCGCATTTCTCCGCTTTGTTAAACAGCTTGTTTTCAAGGAGGCGTTGGATGACTAGGCGGACATGGCGCTGATTCTCGGACAGGTTTCGTGAATAAATTAGGATTTCATTGAGATAGACGAAAACGTTGAGGAAGTCCTGAAGGATGTCATTAACCTGAGCTTGGAAGACTAAGGGGGCATTGCAGACTCCAAAGGGCATGACAAGGTTTTCAAAGTGGCCCGTGCGATTCTTAAAGGCCGTCTTCCACTCATTCCCCTGGCGGATTCTTACTAGATGATAAGCATGACGCAGGTTTAGTTTAGTAAAGACTATGGCGTTTTGAACTGGTTCGGGGGCCGACGAGAAGGGATGACCGTGATTTGGTTTAACCCGCGGTAATCCATACAGAGACAGAGAGATCCGTCCTTCCCTACAAAGAAGAAACCGGCCCCTAAAGGAGAGGAAGACGGACGGATAAGGCCGGCGGCTAACGATTCATTAATATAATCCTCAAGGGCCTGCCGCTCGGCCCGGGAGATGTTATAAAGTCGGCTAACGGGTAACGGAGCACCGGGCAGGCAGATCAATTGCGCAATCATAGGGCCGTTGGGGAGGCAGTGATTTAGCCTTACTTTTGCTGAACACCGCTTTCAGGTCCTGATACTGCTAGGGAACCTGACTGAGGTCCATGCGGTCATCTTTAGCGGAAACCTCCAGGGAATAACTGGAGGATACGGCAGACTGTAAGCAGCGTGAATGTCAAAATGAGGACCAGGACTCCAGCCTGCGCTCAGACCAATTTAGGTGCGGGTTATGCTGCCGTAACCATGAAAAGCCTAGGATGATGGGGGCATGTTTAACGGGAAACACGTAAAAGGTGGTCCACTCTCTATGGTTTCCGGAGATAACTAATTCGATGGCTTTAGTTTGGCGGGTCACTCTGGGAAGACTTCCCCCATCCAGGCCGGAAACCTGGAGGGGCGTGGATAGCAGCTGAATCTCTATCTTTGCCTGCCGCACAAGAGACAGATCGATTAGATTAAAGTTGCAGCCGGAGTCTACTAGCGCGGAAAGATTAAAGCTATCGCAGGCTGTAAGGACGGTGACCGGCAGGCAGAGACAAGGGGTCTTGGTGGATCGGTTTTCTTTTTGGTCAGTCGGCTGTAGTGGGGAAGCCGGCTGTCTTTTGGCCGCTTTGGGAACATGGTAATAAAATAATCCGGTGAGCCGCAATAAATGCAACGGTTAGATTTGTAGCGTTGAGTTCGCTCCTCCGGGCTTATGTGGACCCTGCCAATCTGCATGGGTTACGGAGTCGGCGGGGAAGTTGAAGCAGACCGATTCGAGATGGGGTCGGAGGACGGAGTCAGCGGCCGTGGCGTAAACCTTTTGAACCGGGCCTGCCTCCTACTCCAGAGCCTGGTAGCATGGGCAATTAGTTTGTTTAAAGACTCGGCTCCTCAAGGTGGGCTAACTCATCTTTGAGAGGTTCATCTAACGCCTGGAACAACGCGGCCTTAAGGGCGCAGGACTCCCAGCCAGCAGCGGCTGCCATCGTGTGAAACTCAATAGAAAAGTCCACTACAGGGCGGTTTTGTTGTTTCAGGGTCTAAAGGCGGCGAGAGAGTTCAGCCGGGTCGGTCAGTCTGTGGCACTGTTCAGGTGTTATGAGAGCCCAGGTTGTTCTGGTAGTGGACTTCAGCTCGTCTGTATTGTTAGGTCTGGCATATCACATCATCCTCTTTACTATGACCCATACATTTTCTATGGGGTTAAGGTCATGCAAGTTTGCTGACCAAGTAACAGGGATACCATGGTCCTTAAACCAGGTACTGGTAGCTTTGGCACTGTGCAGGTGCTAATTCCTGTTGGAAAATTAAATATGCATCTCCATAAAGGCCTCCCTTTAACATGCTGGTACTTAAGTATCTGAAGGATTAGAAAAAGACTAAAGAAGTATGATAAAGTATCTGATCGGATTCTGGCAGCATGGCTGAGGCACAGCGCTTTGATTGGCAGAAACCAGACTGTTTATCAGGCCCAACGTGAGTGATGTTTGGAGAGGCGTGGAAAACATCTGAGGTCACAAGGAGCCCAACACCAAGTCTACAGGAGACAGAGAGTCTTAAACAGTCCCATCAAGCAGCCAGTTCTGCTCTAGCCAAGCCTTCCCTTCTAAAAATCCTTTAATCTTCACCCAATCTACTGCTCCTGCTCTGCCACATAACACCTCTAGCTACAGCCACCTCCACTGCTTCTCCTCCAGAATGATTCATTCCACCATTCACACCTGTTCACTGCAACAGGTGCAACATCCTGGCGTTCTCAGCTCTAGAAGATAACTGAGCTCTAGAGATGCTTCAGCTGTGCAGCGCTGGTTCATGTTCCATTTAAGCCTGAAGGCACTTAGGGTACCACAGCTGTCCCAAGCTTCCCACAGCAACAATACTGCAGCACAGCATCACTGACATCACACCGCATAAACACATCGGAGGAGCTGCTCCTCACCTGTATCAGCCTCTCTGTGAGGCCTTTGTTAGATCTAATATGGTTATTTTACCAGGCTTGCATTGGGGAGATTGAGTCCATGATTTGCGTGCTATACAGAGGTCTGGCCCTCTTGTAATACTGGAACCCCTCAGGGAACCATCCTGGCCCCTTTCCTTTTTACCTTTTTATATAATAAATTAGTCCCACAAAGGGGGAAACTGTTTCTGTGGTTAGTGCTGGCCTCGTGGTTGGAGCAGCGCTGGCATTACGAGAAGGCTGCAAGAACCCGGTTTGATCCCTGCAGACCACCAGGGGCCCCTGAGCAAGACCCTTAGCCCCAGATTACTCCCTGAGGGATAGGTTAAATAAAATGAATATTTCAATTTATAGTCCCTCAGAAGGTAAACCTGTTTCTGCGTTTAACCCATCCCTCAGGGAGCAGTGTGCTGCCACACTGAGTGGCACACAGGGAGCAATCTGGGGCTAAGGGTCTTCTTGCTCAGGGACCCAGAGTGACAGACCAAGTTTTGAACTGGCAACCTTTGCAGCCTCTCTGAGACGCAAAACGCCTGGCTCTCAACCACTAGGCATAAAAAATCTCCAGAACACTCTCTGCCACAGACAAGGTCTGTACAGAGAGAGGACAAGAGACACAGGGCTTCATGGACTGGTGTGAGAAGAACAAGGTCCAGATAAGTTAAGCAGTGGTGTCCACAGTTTGTCCTCTGCAGACCAATGAAGCAAGTCTCATCAGGCACAGGACACACTGGATAAGCATCTAGGAAATATACGCTGAGATCCTGGACTCTCACAAGTACCTGGGTGTTCACCTGAACAAGAGAACGGGATTGGACTGGTCCATTTATACTCTTCCTGTTTACTTGGATAAATTTGACTCTTCCTTCTTTCTCTGCAGTTCTGGTTTCTGAGTATTTGAAAGCAGAGCTCTGTTTTGTTTCTTACCTGTTTTTGGTGTCCTGCTCTTCAGCGTTATGGCCTGTGTGCTAACAAGTTAAAGCATGTCTGTGATGGACCGAGCAGCAAGGACAGTCAGGCACTGGTATATTTTCAAAACAGGGTTCTTTTATTTAACCCAAAAAGGATAAAATGTACAAAAATGGATCCAGAAAAGAGGTCAAAGGAACAAAACTACTCAAAATAACTAATAACAGAAATAACTCAAACAAACTGACCTCCCTCAATAGGACAAAGAGGAACTTAAATAGTGGCTGAGCAGTCCACAAAAGAAACACATGGGGTAAAACATACACAAACCTAACTAAACCAAATGAAGCAAAACCCCCAGTTCCCCCCATAGACTGATTTGGTATGGTCCAAATCAGCTCAGCCCCTTGGCCACCTGCTGGTTCCTCAGCCAAGGGACTAGAGCAACTGAAAACTCAAACAATCATAACAAAACAGGGTAAAGCAAAATGTGCACACTAATTTTGAAATACAGTGTCATGATGATCAATAAATTCCAAATAACGAAATGGCTCTGTAAATGAAGCCCTATATGAAAAAGAAACTAAGTTACATAAATGGTATTTTTACCACATCTGTGTGGCTGTAAATGCAGCCATCACAATGTCTAATATGTCATGTATTCTTGTTCATTCGATATTCAGCTTGACCCAGACTTTAATGAAGAACTCTTTTCCCTTCAGGAACATTTTTAACGGTTAAAGATGACGACTTCGTGGAGTGACCGTCTGCAGAACTGTGCTGAGCTACCAGCCAACATGGACGGCATGGCTATGAAGAAGTATCGACGCGAAGCTCACCATAGGTACAGTCACACCTGTCCTTCAGTTCTTTACAGATGTTATGGTCCCGCCCCGGGGTCCAGCTTGGGTTCTAGAGTAGTGGATTTCTCATTCTGTTACAGGAACTATACTACAGATGGGTTTATAAAGACACATTTTGACCCTGGATTTCTTCTCCAACATTAATTTCCTGGAACCTTTTTTAGCTGAGAAGAATTGTTATGCAGGATTGCATTGCGGGGTCTTATGGCCGGTACGCACGGTGGGATTTTGGGCTGTTGTAGAAGAAAGACGAGAACCGCAGGAATGTTTTGTCGTGTCTCTAAGCCTGCAGTTTTAAGTTGCACTGTGAGACGGGTTCAAGGACAGCAGTTTTAACATTGTGGGACCAAACATAACCTGCAATCAATATGTGACAGTGTCAGATATGTAGAATGAACGTCTCACGGTGTGGCCGCTGCTACAACCAGCGTCACATCAGATCTGTTATGATATGAGAGGCTCCACAGGTTCCAGACGGCGCTGCCCTGCACATAAAGACCAAAAGGAATGCTTCTGATTTCTGAATCAGTCCTTATCAGGGGCAACCTGTCCTGTTTGCAGTGATATTCAGCCAGCAAGAAATGTTTAAGATCCCCCCCACCCATTGGCCATAAATGTTCTACCTCCCTAGCAGGGTTTTGGGTTTTGGTCCTAGTTCCTGCTGTGGAAACGACGCAGAGAGGAAAACCAACCCAGAACATACCCTGGCTTCCAGAAAAGTTTCCTGGGGTGGATCACAACGCATGTCCCATCTGCTCAGCATGGCGTCATCAGACATTCAGTGACCAATCAGACACGACGACGTCATGCTAGGCTCTGTTGAGCTTCAGTAAAGCTATAAGTTGTGTTGTCCACTCCAGAAAGATGTGCTAACTGATGGAGGGCTTCTAGCGCAGCAGAAACCAAGCTAACTCATAAAGCAGGTCCGCTTCACTTGTTTCTATATTACATGCGTGGTGCAGTTCAATCCCAACCACTCCAGGAGGGACTGTTCCTCCTTTTAAATTATAGTATGTTGTGTTTCCCCAGCTAAGGATTTGTAGGGATCATTTGACCAGTTATCACAATCCAGTTATTTCTTTCATCGTTTAGCTCTGACCCGACCTAATTTAGGTTGTTTTTTTTAGCTTAAATCAGAAAATCTTCACATTTTAGTCAGGAAACACGTCAACCTCAGCTTCCACCAATGCTCTTTTTAATAACCTCACTCATCTCAGTTAAAGGTTCAGAGACATACACTATGTGCACACTTTTTTGGTAAGTTGTATTTTTGTGCCGTTGTGGCCTTTAATTAACAGTTTGACAGGAAATGGATGAAGAGAGAAGAAGACTGACATGCAGCAAATGTCTCAGGATGGGGACTTAAACCCGTGACAGCCTCGTTGAGGACTGAGACCTTCGTACATGGCTTGTTGTTGTTGTTTTGTTTTTTTTTTCCTGCCCCTGTGCCGCCGTCGCCGCGCCCAAGTTGCATTTCTGATGATTTTTTTTTTTATTATGGAACAACTCCAGAGCTGTCTGGTACTCCTAAACGTGAATAGAGCTCACACCAGTAACAGTAAAACATTTAAAGGAAAGAATGAAAATATCCTTTTATCATCACTCACTGGGGGAAATTCAGGTGTATCAGCAGGAGAATGACAGGAGAATGGAAACATGCAGAAACACAAGAACAGCAATAATAATAAAAGAAAAGGGCAAATGTTCAACATAAGAAATATCGGTTTGGAGGAACTTTTCCTATGAGGCGGACAGAGCAGGAAAAACACAAAATGCTAGCTGTGCCATCTAGCATTGCTTGTAACGTCACTTTTTTTTTTTTTTTTTTTTTTTTTTTTTTAGAACCGGTTGTAAATTTTTTGGAACCGTTCGTCTGATTGTCTGTATACAAACGCTAAAGAAAAGCTTTTCTGACTAAATAATTTAGGATATTCTTCATTTGAAGGGAGTGAACTTTTTGTTTGTTTCTTTTTAAATCAGCTTTATGTATATAATTTATTTGTACTTCATATCTATGTATTGTTATTGTACTATATATTTTCATAATTACTTGGTACAGTTCATATGAACCAGTGCCAGTTTGTACCCTTCCGTCACATTTTTTCTTTTATGCATTTCCTATTTTTTTTTTTTTTTTGCATTTTTATGTTGTGTAAACTAATAAAGTGAAGTAAGTCTGTTGGGGAAATGCCTTGTCCGATCTGTGTTGATTTGAACTTGTTGAATTTCTCTAACATTATTGTCTGCGGGGTTATGTAGGCAGATCTAATTACTTTAGTGTGTTTATGTAGGTATTATCTGCCAGTAAAGTATGAGTGTGTGGCCCAGCAGCCATGAGTTCAGTGGTAATCCTCCATGTATTTTCTATTACAAAGCTTTCCGAGGGATCTGGCTCATCCTGCAATGAGGTATGAAATCCTTTTGTTGTTGAAACATACTGTGATGACTGATATTATAATCACCATGATATGATATAATGCTTCATTAAGTTTTGTCCATACTGACATAACTCCCAGCCGGTGATCCATGTGAGTGTTTGTGTTCCTGTAGCTTTCCTAACCCTCCTCCATTATTGTCAGTGTGATGTCATTTCACTCAACATCACAATGCAGTCTACCTGGCGTCACAGACGATATGATCATACTGTATAATCTTTATTTCTACACCAAGCTGTCTGTGAACAGAAGAGGGAAATCAAGATTAACATTGTGGAAGCCTCTCTGGAACCTCTTTTGGGGAAATGATTTATCTTTTTTCCTTCCACTTCACAAGACATTGCTTAGTGTTGGTCTTTTATCTGAAGTCTCAATGAAATGCGTTGAGTTTTTTTGGGGTCCTGTGACATTGCTGGTGGGCTGTGACGGCCCTGTGTGTGGAAGCTCTGACCTGGTGTCCCTGTTACTCTGAGTAGATGCATTCAGTCTCAAAGAAAGTGATGAAGACTTTAATAGACCCATCCCTGGAGATGTAGACAGGCTTGCTTATGAAACGCAGTGCCATCCCCGTTTTCCACCGTGCCACAGTTTGTTTTGATGCAAAGAGGATCATGCTCACTCTGGGTTATGCATATCTTCATCCTCCCAGTAACATCCTAATGGTACCATAAAATAACCTAAAATCAAAGCATAAGACTCGTTGACTATGTGCCGCATGGATTTTTGTATCTGTGGGTGTTATTTGGGAGACTTTTTTTATTTTTCTAATGTCCTGCTTTTTGACAGATCATTTCTCATAAATCAGTCTTGACATTTAGGTAGCACTCCTCTGGATAGAATCAGAAAATCCGTTATGTTGCTTTTAATTGTTACTAAATTTGTCTCGTTGCAGAGTGTTTGTCAATCGGAGCCTGGCCATGGAAAAAATCAAGTGCTTTGGATTTGACATGGATTATACTCTTGCAGGTAAGTGTAGTAGTATGCCAGCAGGGGGCTTTGGAACAGTTTCTGTAATTCTAGTTTGGTTCATTTATGTAGCACTAGTTTAAAACAAAACTCTTTCTGCCGAAAAAACATGAAGATGATCTGTGGTAATAGTTCTGATGACATTCAGAATGTGTTCTTCTACAAGGATCTGGTTTTGGTTCAGATTTTACCATTATGCTTCTGTTTAATGAAAACTTATATATGAGCCAAACAGGGTTGCCCTTTTGGACCTTTGCTATTTCTTCCAGATACCAAACGCCTCGCAATATTCCCCTGAAGCTGTGATTACATCAACAGTGTTTACAGAGATCACACTGAACATAAAGTTTTAATTCTTATTTCAAACCCTGATATTTCTTTGGTTTGTTGACATTACTCTTTTATCATTATTTTAGTTACTTCTCAGGTTAGAAATTCCTTAAGTGAACCTTTTTTTTTTTTCAAATGGAGTGATCATGGTGGACCAGTCTGACCCCCCCCCCCCCCCCCCCCCAGTCAAGCCCAGAATTATTCATACCCCTGGCAGTTTAGGTTTCTTCAACCAGTAATTTTGTTTCTGACAAGAAATTAAACATTCACCTCTCAAGAGATAATCAAACATCCACCCATCCATTTTCTGACCTGCTTAATCCCTCATGTGGTCGCGGGGGGTGCTGGTGCCTATGTCCAGTGTTCACAGGGCGAGAGGCGGGGTTCACCCTGGACAGGTCGCCAGTCTGTCGCAGGATAATTAAACAATATATAAGAAAAATGAATTCCTCTGTTTTTATGTGCATTCAAGTATTTTATGTTGAAAAGGATTTACCTCCTCAATAATCAGTGGAACCATCTTTGTTGGTATGACAGGAATTAAGGTCTTTCTCTAACTGCTGAGCAGCTTCTTCCCTGTTGCCTCTGCTGTTTTCAGGATTTCTCTTCGCTGATGAGCTCCAAGTCTTTGGGCTTGGAAGGCCTCTCTGCCAGCACCCTAATCTTTACCTGCCTCCTGAGGTTCTCTCAGATTTCAGCTTGAACTCTGGCTGAGCCGCTAGATAACATGAGACTGTTAAATAATGTTTATTTGGCTTCTAGTCAAAATAAACATGTTGGTCATATTAAAGCTAAACATGCAATGATAATAATTTTTGGCTCAAGGTTGAGTTTAAGCACAAATCTAGAATAAGCCCCAGCTCTATTCAGTTGTAGTGTTTATTAAGGAGAATATTAGATGTTTTGCTGTTCTGCTCCTTATAACGTATCACATTCATACCAAGCTGATACTAGTTGCTTGATTAATTGAACTGATCTGTTTGGGTTGAGTCTGCAGCCAGCTGTTCTTGTTTTTTCGTCACCTAAAATGTTTTCCAATGTTTTTTTGTCTTTTTTTTTTGTAAATGTAGCTGTTTTCTATCAGCCTGCTGAGCAGCCAGGCATGACTCAGCGGGCTGTAGACAACTGTCTTGTCTGGGCTGTTTTATTGCTGTGCTGTAGATCTCATCCTGTCTCCCTTCCTCTGCAGTGTATAAATCTCCAGAGTACGAGTCGCTGGGCTTCGAGCTGACCGTGGAGCGTCTGGTTTCCATTGGTTATCCCCAAGAGCTGCTAAACTTTGTCTATGATCCCTCCTTCCCCACCAGGTGGGTTCCCATTGCCCTGCTGAGCGTTTTCATTGTTGCAGAGATATAAGTTCTCACCTTCACTCTTCTGTCTGCATCTTCTCAGAGGACTGGTCTTTGACACCATGTTTGGCAACCTGCTCAAAGTGGATGCCTACGGGAACATTCTGGTGTGTGCACACGGGTTCAACTTCCTGAGGGGGTGAGCTTCACACTCTGGCATCTCTCCTGATTTCAGCTCACAGTGAGCCTCAGCTTCATAGTCACACATTAAAAGTCTAATCACGACCACGAGACCAGCACTGTTTTTAGCAGTCTTGACCTGCAGAAATAATGCAAACGTTGAATAGCTTTATTAGTGCCCACAGGGAGGAAATTAAATTTCAGTAGTGCCCATCCAAGAAAAACACAAGATGGACAAAGATAATGCATGGGTAGACAGGTGTCTGAGGCTGCTGGCCTTGGAGGCGCTGCCTTTCCAAAGATGAGACAAAGAAACCAGCAGGAAGGAGGAGGACAAAAATAGCTGATACTGCTGTTGAATGAATTAACTGTATAACCTGTAATGTTCGTGGTGTTGAATTTACCAACTTTATCACCATCTTTCACAGTTTTCCCGTTGCAGATATTGCATCTTGCAGTCAAGTGTCGTATCAAGTTTAAAAAGTTTCCAAGTAGCAGGCTTGGCTCCGTCTGGCGCTGGCTCCATGTTGCTCTGTGTTTGTTCATCACTAGCTGCTGTGTGGGCTCTGTGTGAAGATGTAACCACCATTGCAAACTTAGGATTCAAGTGACTAGATCGCTGTAACTGTATTGCTGTTTATGATATTCATTTTTAAAAATTACTGGATCCGAACGCTGGATGGGCGTCATTCATCTGATATCTGATCCAGCTAATTAGTCAATATGGGATCAGTGTACAATAAGTCCAGCTTTTTATTGTCTCTGGTGCAGGAGGAAACCTACAGGGGAAAGGTGGGGAGAGTGGAGGAGTGGAGACATGATTAAAATCCGCTGGTCACAGAGTGGATGTGAGTGTGTGAACTCACACAGTAAATAAATCAGCCTCCTGCTAACAGCTAGCAGTTGAGTGTTCTTATTGTGGAGCATCTCCGTCTCCTCAGCTTGCAGGGAATATCAGGTCTCTCTGTGGGAGGCGGTACATCAGCGCTACCAAAAGATAACCGCTGATCTGTGGTGTAAACAGTGGAGGAGTGGGACTCACTTGGTCTCCAAACACAAATGCCATTAGAAACCAGAAAATAAAAACAAAGTCATCCTCAAAGTGGTCAGCTCCATAATGTGCACAAGCAAAGTTGAACAAAAGAGGAACTCGCACCACGTCTAGAGAATAGAGGGAGAAAGGAAAACTGCGGACTGAGTGGGAGCTGCTGGAACGGCCTGCCTTTTCACACGGCGCCCAGAAGAAAAGATTATCTGGTGTTTACAGAAAACAGAGAATCTGATGGGTGCCTCTAGTCAAGAGGCTTTAAGAGATGACATTTGTCATTTTATAGTCTTTTCACCACAGCATTACCAAAGGGCACACTGAATGTTACATTAGGAAAATAACCAAACAAATTCTGACCTGCGAAATCTTCTGAATCAGAAAACTTTAGTTTTTAAAAGTGTCCTGTCATTCATGCAGTAAAGATTCTTCATAATAGCTTCTACCTTGACTGAGTAGGAAGATTTGGAGGGAGTTTGTTCTGCTGGATTCTCCCGTGTGTGTCTCCCAGTCTACACCAGCTCAATCATGTTTAGCAGAGCTGCTCACTCAGAGCCACACTCTCAAACACAGAGGGACGTATGAAAGCAGCTGACTTGTTCTTTCTGTGCATAGACCTGAGATCAGAGAGATGTACCCCAACAAATTCATCCAACGAGGAGACACCGACCGCTTCTACATCCTGAACACACTCTTTAACCTGCCAGGTTAGTACATTTACAGCTCAGCCCTGGAGTTAAACATAACCATTACAAACACGAGGAGATGCTGATACAAGCACATCTGGACCTTCTTCATTATAGTCAGTCTGGTTGTTAGATACTGTGATTTCAGCTGGACTCTAACAGCTTCACCTGTGCTGGGATGAAAATAGTAGCTGATCGTTGTGCGCTACAGTAAAAATACATGTACAAGACTTTTTGTTTTGAAGTAAACGCTTAAAGCTGAAAAGCACTTTGCAAACAACCCCATCTGTCTTTTTACTTTTCTCAACAATCCAAATACAAAGAAAAATGGCACCATAGAAGCAGCAAAGTTAGCAAAAATGCAACTCTGCCCCCCAAAAAACGTTTTGACATGAAAATAACATCTTTCGTGGCAATACTCTATACAATCTTGACTGCTGATTTTATTTTCCTCCACAGAAACGTACCTATTCGCTTGTCTGGTGGATTTCTTCAGTAACTGTCCCAGATATGCAAGGTACACACACACCCTCTGCTTCATCACACAGGTTTAAATGGTTTAGAGCTTACCAAGTAAAGTATTAATACTTTTCTGAACAGGTTAATGCCAGTCCTGGTTTCCCTCTTTTTTTCCCCATCCAAGATGCCAGAATGCCCTGTACTTTCTTTAGAGGGCTCTTGGACTGAGTAAAATAGCAACAAAAACCCAGAAGATGACCTTTGAAAGATCTTTAGAACATCTGAAGAACTACTCAGCCAGACTAATTTAATAGATGTTTTGTGTTACAAATTTTGTATGAAATTCCGTTTGTTTGATTGTTATGAACAAGTGATGGGAATAGTCGCAGGAGAAGGGGTGGGTGAATTCTGCTGCCTGCTCCTCCGAGCATCTTAATTCTCTAGATTAGTAAATATCGCTAGACAGACTGGCTGCTTGGAAGGACATGAAAAATGATTGTTGTTGGGGTGTTGAGTAAATGACCTACTTCCATTCAACAGTTGTGAAGGAAATGCTCTGTCATTGTCATCCTGTCTGTAGTTGTGAATCTGGCTTCAAAGATGGCGACCTGTTCATGTCGTACAAGAGCATGTTCCAAGATGTGCGAGATGCTGTGGACTGGGTGCACTTCAAGGTAAACCCTTCTCCTCTTCCTGAGTAAGCGCCCGGCTTCATTTGTCACTTTGCTCACCGTCTCTGCTGCTTCTCGCTCTATTTTCCCAGGGATCCTTAAAAGAGAAGACAGTTGAGAACCTGGAGAAGTATGTGGTGAAGGATGTAAGTGGGCTTTATGTTCTGTGAGAGTTGACATGCAGCGGTAAAGAACTGTCGGGTTTGACCTGTGTTGTTGGTTTTTTTGTGGACAGCCGAAGCTCCCTCTGCTCCTCAGCCGCATGAATGAAGTAGCTAAAGTATTTCTGGCCACCAACAGTGATTATAAGTACACTGAGGTAAGTCTTTATTATATACAGGATTCACTTGTGTAGTTTTATAGTTTCCTAATATCGTGCAGCTCTAGAGCAGCTACACTTTGTAAGCAGATGCTTGATCCTTGCTGAAGACACCGACTAACACTGAGTTGCCATTAATAAAAAAGCAGTTCTGGTACCTAATAGGTGACAACGGTAACAGTGAAGCCAACTGGAAATTCATGCTAGGTAGCAATGCATGTGTAACCTAGCAACAAACACGAACAAGTGCATTGCTGAAAACTAATTTCAGGTTTGCAGCCCTTTAGACTCTGCTGCCCTATAAATGCAAGGTGTAAAAAGAAGGAATGTTTTTACACTGGGGTAATATGGGGGCAAAAACTAGGAAGAAAAGGGAAAGATGGCAAAACTGGCGTCATCTCAACTTTTAATCAAATCAGGGGACGTGTAACTGTAGTGAGGGAGGCTGTGGCCTAACAAGGTCAAAACCCTCCTTAGACCAAGGTATTTCAAGGTGTGTGTAATTATTAGGCAGCTTCTGTTTTTAAGCAAAATGGGCCAAAGAAGAGATTTAACTGATTCTGAACAGTAAAAAATTACCAAAAGTCTCAGCGCTGCAGCACTCTTGAAATGACTAAGATCGGTCCAAGATCACAGAGCCATCAAACGTTTTGTTGCAGATAGTCAACAGGGTCACAAGAAATGTGTTGAGGAAAAAAAAGATGCAAATAAACTGCCAAGGATTAGAGAAGATTCAAACCTGAAGCTACCAGGAAGCTGTTATCTTCTCAAAGGTCTTAAGGACTTAGGAATAGAGAGTGACTCTTGACGGACCAGATGGACGGGCCTGTGGCTGGATCAGTAACAGGCACAGAGCTCCACTTCAAGTCAGATGCCAGAAAGGTGGAGGAGGGGCTGCTATTATTAAAAATGAGCTGGTTGGACCTTTCTGGGTTGAAGATGGCCTCATAATCAACTCCCAAACCTACTGCCAGCTTTCAAAGACACTTTGTTCAAGCAGCGGAACAGAAAGAAGTCTGCATCTTTAAAAAATACAATGATTTTTATGCAGAGCAATGCTCCTTCACATGGATCCAAGTGCTCTTTGCACGGCTAGCCAGTAAAGGCGTTAAAGATTAAAACTTATGACAAGCCCCCCTTCCTCATCTGACCTGAACCAATTGGATTTAAACTTAAACGGGAGATTTCCAGTGAAGGAAAACAGTGGACCTCTGTGAACAGTGTCTGGGAGGCTGTGGTTGCTGCTGCACACAACGTTGATCGTCAACAGATAAGAAACGGACAGACTCCATGAATGGAAGGCCTATCTCTGTTTTTTTTTATTTATATATATATATATATATATATATATATATATATATATATATATATATATATATATATATATATATATATAGTTGTGTAATAATTCTGCAAATAATAGTTCCCCAATAATTTCGTTTGGGGTTTATTAACATTGTAGATTACTTCAACACTGTAGTTAGGGATTAATATGATAATCCTAAAATATAAGGCTTGCTTCATAGTTGTGCACACAGTGCAGAAGGCCTCACCAGGAAAGAACATTATCAAGACATACTGAAGCGGTAAGACTTTAGCCGGGAGGTTAGAGCTTGGACACAAATGTTAAGGACAAAAAAGTCCATGTTTTGGAGTGACCATCATAAAACCCGGAAACCCAGAGAACATTTGTGGGCGGAGCTGAGAAAGTGTCTGAGCATGGCGGTCTACGAGCCTGGCCCAGTTCCGCCTGTCCTGTCTGAAGGATTGGGCCAGGATTCCATCACATAGGCAAAGTTTCCTCAGTCGGGACAGTTTTAAAGGTAATTCAAATAAATGTCATGGAAATAAGTGAAGAAAGTAATAGAAATATATCTCTTTATTATTCTGGGCCCGTATACACAAAGACTCCTAAGGCTAAATGTCCCTCTTAGTGACGTGATTTTAGGAAAAATCAGTGATTGTCTTCTGGACATCTGTCAAGTCAGGTTTTCCCCATGATTGTGTGGACCAGAAGATAACATTTCTACGTAAAAAAGGCCTGAAATATGTCTACTGTGAAATTTAATACATCTTTCCTGTCTCCTTGCAGAAAATTATGACCTACCTGTTTGACTTTCCTCATGGTCCAAAGGTGCGTCTGTTTTCATTAAGTTTACAGGAACATGAGTACAATCAGGACTATAACATTTTATTAAGACAAACCATTACCCAGATAGTTGTTCAGCAGTTTCTTCTACTGCTAATAAATGATGTGTGTGCCGTTTCTGCAGCCGGGCGCAACTCACCGGCCCTGGCAGTCCTACTTTGACCTCATCTTGGTGGATGCCCGCAAGCCCATGTTCTTCGGGGAGGGTACTGTTCTGCGGCAAGTTGACACTGTAAGTGTGTGTTGTGAGATGAACTTTAAAGTTATGGAGAATTTTTATTGTTTTATAGTCAGACTTGAAGACAATCCCCCCTTTGCTTTGGTAAGATGTTACAGAAAATACCAAATGTACTTCCATCCAAAGTTCTCTTTTTGATCGACTCTATAAAACCGTAAATCAGAAATTTAAGAAATGATTGAAATTCACATTCTAGACTTGCAGTGTTCTAGCCAGTGCATTTCAGCGTAATGTGCCATTACAGTGAAAGTTGTCAAAATGACGCTGAAATTAGACAGTTATACTAATTTTTAATGAGTGTGACGGTGCTGCGTGCTAAGCTTACAGTTCGACACAGATGTTTGAGTGTAACATAGAAACAACATTAAAGCTCTTAACGTGCATCAGAGCAGTTCTAAACCTCCTGAACAACATAAGCTAACGCTAGCTGTCGTTAGCTTGACGGACAGCCCAGTAACGGGGTTCTGTCTGCTCTGCAGCGTGAATGCATACTGAAACAGCAAAACAACACACCATACAGTCATTGGTACTTGAGCACCACTCTATGTAAACCAGAAACTATATTAGCACTTCTGGTCTCCTGGTCTCCGCACCTATGCTAGGTTCAATAATGTGTAGTGGAAAGTTAAAACCAGAAGCCACTGTCATGCTGCCTGGAAGTGTGTGATGATGCTTTGGTTTGTTTCAGACCACAGGTCGGCTGAAGATCGGCACATACACTGGACCTCTCCAGCATGGAATCGTTTACTCTGGAGGTAAATGTTAAAATGGTTTCAAAGATTTGTAAGGAAAGTTGTCAGTAATTGTTGAATTAAAAAAACGTACCCCTAATATACAGCGCCTTGCAAAAGTATTCATACCCCTTTAACTTATCCAAACATGAAGTAGTGCACTGTTGGGACGTGTAAGGACTAAGTCCGGTTTTAAAAATATTTAACACCTCTGAAAGGTGTGGAGTGCATTTTATGTACTACACCCTGTTGTGCTATTACACACTGTTTAAAGTTATGTAATGTTTAATAAATAACTCTCTGTCTGTAAGGTATTGTCTGGTGAATATCAGCCCAAGAGCTGATATCAGGATAATAGTTGAAAGGAATGATTCGAGCACTGGCATTCTTTTAACAGCAAACTCTGCACAAATATAGAATAAAGGAGCGACAACTTCTCTACAAGTTCAAGAATATATTAACAGAAATAAAATGAATGTCCAGAGAACATCACTATAGAATGCTGTTTATCTGAATTAACACTATATTTCAATCTATAAATCCTCTCTACTAGGCTAGTGAAACTCAACTAAAACTACTAAGCAAAATGAAGATTAAAAAAGAAGCTAAGGAACTACGTACACACAAAAGAAATAAATCTTGGTTCACTGCAGATTTAAGTTAAAGAACCAAAGTTCATCTTAAAGAAAGTGGAATGAGGTTAAATTAGCTTAACTATTCCAGAACAACATTTGGTATGTGTTTCAACACATTCACAATGCAAATCCTGAGTTAAACATTATTTGATTAAATAACATTTAAAGAATGGTTTGCTCAGTATTACGCATTAAGTAAACCGTTCTAAATAAACCGTTTAACTTTCCCTTTTTATTTCTCTGCCAAACCTGTCAGTGCCTTTGTGCCAGTTTGGTTCACTTTGGGCATCCAGTTGGGAGCAGATGAAGTACTCCAAGGGAAAGCCGCTTATCTCAGCAGCGGGCATGCAGCTATGGGCTAGCCGAAATGTAGCTGTTAGGAGGCGGCACCGGGTCGTAGTCGGGTCTCCAGCATGTGAAACTCAGAGCTGCAGCAGGCGACTTCAGATCAGCGCCTCCTCTCAGCTTGGTGTGGCGAGAAAATGAGACTGCCCCGTGCCGTCTCGAGTCAGCGCTCTCCTGCACAGCTTAGACAAACCACCACTGATTTGATTAAGATGTCAGTTTCACAGAAAGCAGACTATATTCAGCCTGGCCGACCCTGGAGATGCTTGTGAGTCTTTGAGTCCCACGCGGCCCGCATGGGTGGCTGGTCTCCCCAGTGCGGACTCTCTCCTTGAGGGTCCACAGACAAGAAGAAAGATAAGTGAGGTGTAGCCTGGCTTCATAGCAGAGGCACCCTGCTGAGGGGGGCATTTCCTTGGTGCCTGTAAGTGTCCTGTTCCATTTGTTTCCTACTCAGTCAGATTTTCCCTCATGGCTTGATGGCACAACAACCCACCAACCCAACCCCAGCCCCAGCCCCAAAGATGTTCTGGTTCTTAACTGGTTTTGTAGAAGAACCCGTTTGCTTAAATCAGAGCCATATAATTATAAACGTCTCAGTCAGTTATGGTTTGAGCTGTGGATCTCTGCAGCTCCTCCAGAGTTACCTGTCAGTCAGGGTTCCCACGGGTCCTTTAAATCCTTGAAAGTTTGTGAATCTGAAAAAATTAATTCAAGGCCCTTGAAAGTCCTTGAATTTTTTTGTGGGGTTGAAAGTTCACACGGATGACGACTTGTGTCATTATTTTACTACCACACGATCTTTTAAAATTATGTTGATTCCGCAGACTTTTAATTTGCAAAAGTACGTTCGCTCTTCTTGGTTAGTTGGTAGATTACGGTTTAGGCCTACGTGTGTCCAATTCACGCATTGTTGCCAACTCAGCGACTTTGTCGCTATATTTAGCGACTTTTCAGAGTCAAAGTCAAAAACTAGCTTAATCAAAGATGAAAGTAAGTGAAACAAATTGAGATAATTCTGAACATCTCAATGCTGCACGTTTTTCCATAGAATTCCATGAAACGGTAGGCTAATGTACATCTTATATGTAATGTAGTATGGCATAGCCATGTACTGTGGATATATATGTAGGCTATGAATATGATCAATATCAATGTAGGCTATTAATTAAGTCCACTTTCTTGCATTGCTTCTGACCCAACAACTTCTATGCCGTTTAGTCTTTTGTTGAATTTGCATTGTATTAAAATATGATAACCTATTCAGCGGTCACAGTAGGTAAATGCCGCCACGTGTGGTCCTTGAATTTGAGGAAATTGGTCCTGGAAAGTCATTGAAAGGTCCTTGAATTTGATGTTCACCAAGGTGTGGGAACCCTGATCAGTCTAGTAGGGCCTCCCCGTCTTGCTGGGTCAGCAGGTGGTCTATCCTCTCCATGTCTAGATGATGGATCAGAGCTGGCTGGTTCCATGACAGCCTGAGAAGCACTGGGTTAAATGTTATAATTATAATGTGGCAGGAAGTCTTCAGTCAGATCTTCTTTTTAAAAGGCACTTCTTTACTTTCTCAGGATCCTCAGACATTGTGTGTGACTTGCTGGGCGCAAAAGGAAAGGACATCATCTACATTGGAGACCACATTTTTGGAGACATTCTCAAGTCCAAGAAGCGTCAAGGCTGGAGAACCTTTCTGGTTATTCCTGAGCTGGCCCAGGAGCTTCATGTGTGGACTGACAAGAGTGGTGAGAGGCCTCAGCATCACACTTATATAGTGCTGATCAGTTGTTTGGACACAGCTGAAGGTCTGTGGGAACATCAGCTAAACTGCAGTCAGTAACATACATTATCACACCCTCAGGTTGTCATTCAACAAATATACAAACCGAACTGCAGAAGCAGAGCTCTGGGGGGGTTTACCCTTCCTGCTTATTCAGCTTTTTCAGATCAGATCAAGGCTATAAACTCATCCTTTGGGGAAATGATTGGTAGAAACAGCAGTAAAGTTAGAGTTTCCTTCATCCTCCCATCAGCTGTGCTTCCAGAGCTGTCTGTGACCTTTAGCATCTTGACCAGTGTTGGCTGTTTCAGGTGTGGATATTTAGACTTTGTCTCACAGGTTGAATATTTTACTGACATGCAGTATGAATATTTTTGGAATATAGTAGCAAACAATCACTCCTTTGCAATGCACGCACTGACTAGATCATTTGTGATATAAAACTACGTTATGTGCTTCTGTTCAGAAATGAAAAACCTCAGACTTAAATCCGCTTCTCTGTGGGTATTTGCAAGGATTTTAGAAGTTTCAAAGACATAGACATGGCTTTATAGTTTCAGTGCTCAAGCTAAAAATTGTTCTTCAGCTGCCATAAAGAAGCTAACTCATCATTGTCGTTTACCTCCGCAGCCATTTTTGAGGAACTTCAGTCACTTGACTGCTTCCTTGCTGATCTTTACAAGTAAGGTCCTTTTTTTTTAACTCTGAGTTATTTGGTAATGTGTTTTTTCAACATGTCCTTTACCACATGCTTATGAAACTGGGGCATCTGCACTTCTTTGATTATATTTGAAATGTTCAGTAATTGATAATGCAGAAACTAGATGGCTCAAGCCTCCCCTGTTGATATCCTCAGGCATCTGGACAGCAGCAGCAATGAGAGACCTGACATCAGTTCACTGCAGAGGCGCATCAAGGTAAAACCCTAGAAAAGAGAAAATGACCCTGAAAGTAGTCCACCTGGTCATGGTAGAACACTGATCCCAATAAACGGTCACTGTTCAGAATAGGAACACATTGACTCCCAGTTAGACCCACGTAACACTGAGTGCCAGCATCCATGAGAAGAAACAGGAACGGCTGCTTAAAGTACTTCTTGATTCTGAGATCGACCAACTCGGAAATACATGCATTAGTGACAATATTTTCAAAAAATTTAGCTTTAAGATTGTGATTGCTCCGTTAAAGGTTTTTTTAAGGACTAAAAATTGTCCTTCAGCGACCGCTAGGCTGAAAATCCACAATTTGGGTCACGTGGTACGATGACGTAATGTGTTGATGTAGCTCATGGCTACGCTACAGAGAGTACAATGAAGTACACAACGACAAGTTCAAATGCGGATTCACAAAGTGATGAGAGCTTCTCTGGGCTCAGGCTTCTCTGGGCTCAGGCTTCTCAGGGATTATCGTAGCTGGAGTGGGAGAAACACTCCGCTCAGGACTCATGAGGCAACGCTGCGTCTGAAACAAAAGTTTACAGGCTACCGGCTACTTGGCGATTCCATTCAGCGTGGATTTACTCACCTCCGGGACTTTTCGGGTTCGGAAATGTGTGTAAGGAGACATTATCCTTGTTGGTATTTGACCAACCATAAGCCACACACTTTTTAGCCATATTTAATCCGTCTATTTGTGTTTGAGAAAGCGAGTTTTCAACCAGGAAGTAACTTGTTGCAATGTCAACAGATCAACGCTTGTCAACGAATGACGTCATCGGTCACATGACCCCCAGCGCAACATTTTTTATGAGCATTGTGCTAAAAAGCCTTAAAAATCCACTTTGTCATCAAATTTAAAAAAAAAAAAAAATTTCCTCGGGTCATAATAATATATGAACTTTCTAATATATAGCAACTTACATGATCTCAGAATCAAGAAGTACTTTAAAGCCTTCATTCACTCAGTTGATTGTCTTTCTATCAGTTAAAATTTATTTAAACAGGACATATCATGCAAAATCCACTTTTTAACCCTTAAATCCTTTTTGTTGTGTACTTGAAGTCTCTAGGAATGCAGAAAAGTTGAATGTTGTCTGTCCAGGAGTTGCATAGATGTCTTCATATTCTGTTTGGGTCATGTTTTTCAAGCTGTTCACTTTTCTCTATTCTCTGTTCTGTTTTTTGAACAATTACGTCACAGTATTTGCTTGCAGCGCTGCTTAACAAAGTCATTGACTTCTGGCTAACCAAATTTGGCAAATTCAGCACTTTTATTTTTCAGCGATTTGTACTCCAGCCTGAGGGATTTAACGAGACTGCACCAATATGACGCAGCTCAGAACAGGGGCAAAGGAGGGGCTGTGGGGCAACAAAGCATTGCAATTCCATTTTATGTAGACCACAACTGAATGAGTTCATTATAAAAAAAATTATTTAAAAGCATGATCCTTAAAGGAGCACTTTTCATACAGTCAAGTGAACACAATGAGTTTAAAAACCGAGGGAGCCATTAGACCAGCAGCAACTGGGAAAACTATAAAACAAAACAAAAAATCCTAAAAGAAGGCTGGACATAACAAAGATCATAGTTCCATGAGTCAGATGAACGGCATTGGTACTTTAAGACTCATGTTTACTAGAGCTGCACAGTTTATTCAATAATTTCTATCCAGTTCAGTTTATTTATGTATATAGCTCCAGTTCACATCACATCTCAAGTCACTTTAGAAACGGTTGATCCAATCCTGAAGATGGATTCCAGGCGAGATACTTCAACTCAGTCCAATCCCAGATATGAAACCATGCAGTCAATGTCAGTTTATTCTTTGAATTGGCTAAAAGGTTTTTGGTTGAAGGAAAGCAAGTCGTAGAGATATCATGCAGCCGCCATTTTTACAATGATCAAGTATTTGCATTTTTCTTGGAGGCTCTATAGAAACCTCATCCAAGGTGTGATGGTTTTCTTTTAATGTGTCATCTGCAGAAAGTGACTCATGACATGGACATGTGCTATGGCATGATGGGAAGCCTGTTCCGCAGTGGATCCCGACAGACGTTGTTTGCCTCCCAAGTGATGCGCTACGCGGACCTGTACGCCGCCTCCTTCATCAACCTGCTCTACTACCCCTTCAGCTATCTGTTCAGGGCTGCACATGTACTGGTGAGTTTATTACCCGCTCAGTAAAGGTCTGAGTGTTTCACGGTTCACATTTTCCATGTCAGAGGATTATATGGTTGCAGTATTTGGCGGTCTTTTGTTCTTCATGCAGCATACAGCCACTCTTCAGCACAGCAATACTATGTTTAGCTATTTGGATGGACTGCTAGCAGAGATGCCTACACCTGATTTAGATGATGGTGAGAGGCTAAGGTTCACACATGTTTGGTCACTGTATGAACCCAGAACAGGAGAGTGTGGTCCAGATGCTCATTTTAGTGTTTAACAGTACTACACTTTTGAGAACTTTGAGAAGCTAGAGGTCAAGCGTGGTGGTAGAAGGGTGATGATGTGGGCATGTTCATCACTAAATTGACCCTGACCACCTCTGTGTGTCAAAGTATCCTTCAGCCCAACAGCTGAAACTAGGTACCAACCGGGTCACCAACAGGACGATGATCCCAAACACAGCAGCGATGATCCCAAACAGAATGGCTGTTGTTGCAATGGCCCGGTCCAAGTCCAGACCCAAACCTGATTTAAACTCTGTGGAGGGACCCTCAGGGACCTATGCAGTAACAAATGTCTGCAAACCTCAACAAACTAAAGCATATCAGGGTTTCCCCCAGAAAATGGGCTAATCCTGGCAGTAGGTGTCGCTGTTGGCTGTGGGAAGTGCGCACGCTACAGTACATCAACGTAGACGTACTGTGCTTCGAGCTAATAACAGCTAGTGTGTTAGCTATTTAGACCAGGAGGTTTTCTCCCAGATGGAAACTTTAATGTTGCTCTAAAACATCGACGCATTTAAAATAAACAGACAACGCTTAGCCTGGCGGTGGGGCGAGTAAAGCCTGGGGGAAACCCTGCATGTGTGTCAAACATTTGGGCACGTTTGACGCCCCTGAACTAAAAGTGTAAAAGATAGGAACGAGAATCAAGAGTCTTTATTGTCATTATGTCCCCATAATGAAATTTTGGTGAGACACCGGCTCAGAGTTCACACATAATCCACAGACAAAGCAAGACATAAGGTTCAAGTTGAACGCACCGACAACGCTTCCTAAGAAGCTAAAAGGGTGTAGATGGTCCTTAGCAGCTGATGAGATTACTTAGAACCTGTTTTGTTTGATGGGTTTCATTCATGAAAGGTTAGAGTGAAATAGTTCCAGCATCTACCTCCACTCTCCTCTACAAAGATCATATGAGTTTTGTAGATGCTGCCATATTGTCTCTTATCCTCCAGATGCCGCATGAGTCGACGGTGGAACATTCACACGTCAATCTTATCGACACCGAGTCGCCGCTCGCCACCCGCAACCGCCGTGACTTCGATGTCAAAGAAATGGAGATCAAACGGCACCAGCTAACCCGATCCATCAGTGAGATCCAGCCGCCTCACCTATTCCCCCAGGCTCCCCAGGAGATCACCCACTGCCATGACGAGGATGACGACGAAGAAGAGGAGGAGGAGGAGGAAGAGGAGTAAAAGAAGCAAATGAGCCTTTTTTCTTTTGCCATTCAGCATGTTTTATTTGAATCTTTGTTTTTATTAAAGTTTAGACTGGCTGATGGAGTTTAACGTTCAGAAGAACCTGTACAGGTTTGCTGGTTTCACCATGTTCTGCTGTAGACCTACATGGTCTGGGTCCATTGAAAGGTGGACATCATAAAGTGAGTCTGGGTCGTGTTGTTTCTGGTAAAAGATCCAGGCATTAAAAGTCCAGTTCATGGAGTATCTGGTCTGCTTTAGTCGCATTGTGTGTTCCAGTCTTTGACGGTTCCTGGTGGTGTTTGTTCAGCCATCAGCTGCTCCTCTGAGGTGGACCTCTTTTTCACTGCCGTGCTTCTCTTTTTCGCTTTTTCTGCAGCATTGTGCACACCGCTGCCAGATCATACATGACAGCAAAGAAGAACCAATAGAATAGAAATATTCTGTATTGTCCCACAATGCGGTAATTCAGCCATACCAGCAGCAAAAGGAGATGCAAATGGAAGCATGTAGATGCATAGGAGGGTAAAAATGATCAAAACAACAGCTAAGACTAAGGGTCTGTACAGTAGGGGACATTTACAACATAAGAAAATATTCTACTGTATGCAATGTTTTGGGACCACATTCCTACAGCGTCGTGATGTTTGTCCAAAATTGGCCTCTGATGCAGAATTCTGCAGTAAGGATCCAGCGCGATCACACAGTAACCTGGCATAACCCAGTGTTTGAGTGGTTGGAACATGTTTGTTATGTTGTTGATTTTCCATATGTTGGTAACTGGGCCAGACCTGACCGGTCTCCCGTTCTGTCCTGCTGGTACTGTAATGGGAGAGCGCCGGCATCATTCCTGATCCCGTCATGTCTGGACTGTAAGTTTCACTGTTCTGTTACTGCTCATTTGTTTTTCCTGTCTGCTTTAAGCAGACCAGAGGCCCAGACTGCTGCAGTGCCGTCGCTGCAGGCAGATGGTACCTGGACTGAAATGGATGACATCCGCTTTTATCCTGCTGCTCGTTAGAGCTTTTTCAGCCCTGTTGCATGCTGGGACGTTCAGCCGCTGGAGTTCAGGAGAACTCTTTACTGTAGAGGAAAGGAGTCAATATTTTAGCTTTACCTTTTATCTCACAGAGCAGTTGAGCTGCTGGAAGGTTGGAAGTCAAGTTGGCCAAATCAGTGTTAACCTGCAGCCTTTCATGCATGTCTTCATGCTGCCTACTTATATTTTTGCTGTTTGTTGACATTCTTGGAATGTTGAATTATTTTAATAAAAATCTAATTTTAAACATTTTTGATTTAAGTGATTTGTTGTGGTTTAATGTATATCCAATCAATTATTAGAATGTTGTAGATAAGCTGATTTCAGTAATTATCAACATTATACAGATTTATTACACAGACTGATGTTTTTAAGCTTTTATCACTGTTATTTGTAATTTTTTGTTTACAGCTAACAAAAATGAGATTTAAGATTACACTATTGCATTAACGTAATAAAAAATCTAAATCATGGGCTTAATGAAAAGTATGTTGAATACCTGCTTTAAAGCTGTCTTAAAATACTTTTAATCTGGCACTTCAGGCCTGTACAGCTACGTTTCTGCATGATTACATGTAGCATGTGTTAAACCCCTAGAAGTCTGTGATTAATGTTCAAATATTTTCTCATACGGCTGTTAAAATAAATTCAGTATCTTTAAAATATGAAGAAAGCTCAAAATTCCTGTACAGGCATACATTCTGACACTTTGTACCCACAGTAGACCCTAATAGGCCAGAGAAGTCCTTGTTTCTTGGGGTCAAACCATTTCTGGTGGAAAACAGAATTTTTATTACATGAGGGTCAATATTGTTGCAAGTTTTAAAAACCATGCCACCAACAATGGGTGCTGTATACATCTGTAACAAACAGGCCCAGTCATGTTCAGCCTTAGGTCAGGGTCAGTCTCTTTCTGATACAAGTACTTCAAATAATCCAGCAGAATTGAATAAACTGTTTCCACACTATGTGAGGGGTTACCAGGGCGACAACAATTTATTGGGGGGGGGGGGGGGGGCTAGACGTATACACCTGCCTGTAAGGATCTTTAAACACAAAATGCTTGGACAAGACCTGCATAGTATAGTGGCTTGCCAAAGTATTCATACCCCATTACAACCACTAACATAAGAGATTTTATGTTTTATGTGGAAAAACCAAAACAAAGGCAAGGCAAGGGCGTGCTTTGGTGGCACAGTGGTTAGCGCGGACCACCCATGTACGGAGGTCTTAGTCCTCGACGTGGCCGACCCAGGTTCAGCTCTGTCCTGTGGGCCTTTGCTGCATGTCTCTCCCCCTCTCTCCTACCCCCTTTCCTGTCAGCCCACTGTACAAAACAATTAGCTACCAGTCCCGTAAAACCTCAAACAAAAAAAAGCAATGTATAGCACATTCAATGCAAAGTGCTTTACATGATTAAAAAAAAGGGAAATGAAAACAGAATAAAAGTAAGTTGGAATAAAATTTAGAAACAAAGGGTTATACAGTGGTGAAATGCAAAGAAAAAATACATAATTTTCTTCTTTTTTTTTTTTTTTTTTTTTTTTTTTACAAATAAACTGAAAGCATTGAGCAAAAGTATTCAGCCCCCCTGAGTCAATACTTTGTGGAACCACCTTTTGCTGCAATTCCAGCTGTAAATCTTTTAGGGTATGTCTCCACCAGTTTTGCACATCTAGTGACTGAAATTTTTGCCCATTCTTTGCAAACCAGCTCAAGCTCAGTCGGATTAGATGGAGAGCGTTTGTGAACAGCAGTTTTTAGATCTTGCCACAGATTCTCGGTCGGGTTTGGGTCTAGACTTTGACTGGGCCATTCTAACACATGAATATGTTTTGTTTAACCATTCTGTTGTAGCCCTGGCTTTATGTTCATGATGGTTGTCCTGCTGGAAGGAGAACCTCCGCCCCACTCTCTTCTGCAGACGCCAGCAGCTTTATTTACAAGATCACCTTGTGTTTGGCTCCATCCATCTTCCCAACACTCCTGTCCATCTTTGCTGTCTCTGCTGAAGAGAAGCGCTCCCAGAGCTTGATGCTTCCACCACCATGTCTGACAGTGGGGAGGGTGTGTTCAGGGTGATGTGCAATGTTAGTTCTCTGCCACACATAGCGATTTGCATTTTAGCCAAAAAGTTAAATTTTGGTCTTGTTTGAATAAACCACTTTCTTCTACGTTTACTGTGTCCTCAACATGGCTTCAAACAGGACTTCTCATGGTTTTAACAACAGCTCTCTTCTTGCCACTCTTCCATAAAGAACTTATTTGTGCAGAGCACGACTAATCTGTGGACAGATTTCCCCACCTGAGCTGTGGATCTCTGCAGTTCATCCAGAGTAGCCGTGGGCCTCTTGGCTGAAACTCTGATCAACGTTCTCTTTGTTCAGCCTGTAGGTTTAGGTGGACAGCCTTATCTTGATAGGTTTACAGTGACGCCATACTCTTTCCATTCCCAGATTATGGATTGAGCAGTGAGATGTTCAAAGCTTGGGAAATCTTTTTATAGCCTAAGCCTGCTTTAAACTTCTCCACAACTTTATACCTGACCTGTCTGGTGTGTTCGTTGGACTTCATGATGCCGTTTGCTCCCCAATATTCTCTTAATCAACCTCTGAGGCCGTCACAGAGCAGCTGTATTGGTACTGAGATTAGATTACACACAGGTGGACTCCAGTCTGTCTTTAGCAATCAGCAGGCAACTTCTCAAGGCATCAATTAATAATAAATGATAAAACTTCTGGTTGCACGCAGAGAAACGGTGGCTGAATACTTTTGCACATTGCACTCTTCTGTTTTTTATTTGTAAAAAATGTATAATTTTCTCTTCTACATCACAATTGTAGACCATTTTGTGTTGGTCTTTCACATAAGCTTCCAATAAAATATATTTATGTTTGTGGTTGTAATGGGACAATATGTGGAAATGTTCAATAGGTATGATTATTTTTGCAAGCCACTGTATAGTGTGACAATATGGAGCCTGTAGAATATTTTTGAAGTCATTAAGTTAGAGTTTCTATGACGTAACACAGATTGTGGCTTTTAACCAATATCCAGTGGGGGATATTGCATGAATGGCAACCTAGCTAACCCCCTTCTTCCCACACATCAAGCTCCAGCTCTCCCACCTCCACCCAACACACTACCAAACACACATCAGGTGGATGGATGCTAACCGGAGGGGAACTTTTAGGCTTAAATGCATAAATCTAGCAATGTACCTCACCCTGAAAACCCGATCATACCATGAACTCAGTCGTGGCAGCATCATGCAGTGGGCATGCTTTTGCTCTACAGGATAGCATGTTTTATTTTGCATCCCTTACCCAATGTTTGCTTTTTTATATGTGAGTGTAAACAACCAGGCAATGTTTCTCAATACTCTCCCATTTATTAGAGAAATAAATAGAAAATAGTTTAAACTTAATGAGGAACAATGCCTAGTTGGTGACAAACCTTTGACCTCAAAACTCTTTTGAGGTCAAAGGTTTTCAGTCTGGTTTTGTTTAAACCCAAAATGTATTTTTGTTATAACATCCTGTTGATATGTTTTATGCTAGGGTAAAAAATAGGGTAAAAAAAAATATATAAAGGAAGAATAAAAGAGACAAAAATATTATAACATGCACATAAATAAATACTTAAAAAATAAGTAATTAATAAAAAAGTTAAAGATTATAACGGACAATAAATACATAAGGCCATTATTACAAAGGTGAATAAATAAAGAAGCTAATTAAAAGAGATATATACATTTATGTCTCACTGTATAATTTAATTTCTACCTACATTTATTTGTTTACTGTATTTTTGGTGGCAATTAATTGTATTGCATATTTATTTATTGAGCATTTATTTATTTCTGTATTAATTATTAAATATGGTAGAGTTGGTCCTCCATACAGATGACAATGTTATGATTTATTGTGATAATTTTTAAAAAATTATTAGCGTTATGGTGACAGGCCTAATTGTAAGTTCAATTCTTAATTTAAAAAATATGCTGCATTTACACTGAATCTATATTTCTGTTTCTAAATTTTGTCTTGTGAAGTGTCTTGAAACATCTGTTGTGAATTTCTGTCATACACCTGCAGCTGGACACAAATGCATTATAGTAGGGCTGGATGATAATTTATTATCAACATATATATATCTATTGATAGACATATATTGATAATAGAAAAAAAAGGTTTCAATAAACGGTTCAACAGAATAACAGTTTTTCTTCCTTTTGCCTTCTAGCCATGTAGGTTAATATTACAGTTATTACATCCTCCTAACCAATCACAAACGCAGACCCAGGAACCAAGCTCCGCCCCTATCAGAGAGTTCAGAGAGCACGTGTTCTTTTTTCTCTCTTTTTTTAAAGTTGCACTTTTGGTAAAAAGTTGGTTGAGTTTGTGTGTTCTGTATCTAAATATAGGTTGCTGAGCAACAGCATAAAATGGCCAAGGCAGCACTTGAAGTATGTTTTGAATTTGTTGATAATTATCGATATCAATCCATATAATTTCTATTTTATCAATATACTTTTTTTCTATATCATCCAGCCCTACATTATAGTATATATAGTTTTATAAGTCAAACTTTTTAACACACCTTTTATTTTCCTTCCACTGCTCCTTGGTGCCGTATATAAGATAAGATAAGATAAGATAAGATAAGATAAGATAGACTTTTATTGATCTCACGTTGGAGAAATTCACATAAACCAGATGCCAGATCTACGCTGGTCTTAATGCCAGAAAACATGGAATTGCACAAAGGTTCTAAAAATAATAAATTTGGTTTTTGTGCTGAAAAGGTTTGGCCTGTAAATTTGTAAGTTAAATTAAGGAAATACAGAGAAAAAAAGCCCTTTAATTTGGTGCTAAATCAGAGACCAGATGCTGCACATCCACCTACAGCGCTGTGTTCAGCCCTGGGGGAGGGGAGCCCACTGCCCCTACAGTGAAACACGTGGATAAGCCATAAAAACTCATTCTGCACGCAGGCGACAGAATTGTCATGTGCTGTCATCCATCAACTGTACAGCTCCTTGAACAGTCCAACAGAACCAGCCTTTACACGTCCTCTGTGTGCCGTTTAACCTCGCCAGCATACCTCCGTGTTCTTCTCCCCAACCCACAGAAAGCGGCGTGATTTAAAGCAGCCGGGGACGCTGAAGGTCGTTGTGTTCTCTGGAAGTCATCAGCAGCAAACCCTGAATCCAGACCTTTGAGAACACGTGAGGTTTGAAGGAGGGGGCTGCGCGGGCCTTCAGGGCTGCCGTCAGGGCCGCTCTGCTGGTCGGCCTTCAGGCTGCTGATAAGTTTCTTCGTCATTGTCATTCATGGCTGATGTTAAAATAAAAGCTCACGGTCATTTCTCAGCTCATCAGACCCATAGAGAAATCTTCTCTGCATTACACGGGTTCTGTCTTCAGAACCTTTCTGTGTTCTGGTCAAGCTGTCTGCTGCGCCAGAAGAAAAAAGTTCTCGTGGTCTTTAACGTGCTGAGCGTGCGCTTCTGCCACATATTGGATCAGTGAGGGCTTCTCAGAGCAGGACCACCAGTTTCACCTCACCACAGCTGAGATCCATCTATTTGGGGTACAAACAGACTTTTGACCTTGGTCTTAAATAAATAAATACAGCGTTTGAACTGTTAAATGTGAACAGGAGAGTCAAGTGGATGGAAAAAGACAGGTTTTCAACATGTTTGGACAAGGATCAGAAAAACATGCACTTTGAGTCAATACAACTGAAACTGGGTACACTAATAGTTAGGGGTGTCCGAGTAAAGAGAACTAAGAACAAAAGCACTCCACACGTTCATTTCTGTTGGTAAAAAAAAAACTAAACCATACATCACTTTCTGTTTGTAGTTGAACCACAACATTTTCTAAAATAAATGCGGTGTGAATACTTTGGTAAAGCTCTTCCAGGATCCACAGGTCTGGTTGGTTGTATTAACTGTAAAAGCTTTAGTTGCATAATAAGCTCTCCAGCACTTCGTTGGTGGCAATATTCACCTCAAACTAAGTAAAACCTTATTTATAGCACCTTTCAAGATAAAAATCAAACTGTCAGGAGAGTCCTAGCAGGATGGCTTAAGTTCCCTCCAGCTTCATCAGGATCACTACAGCTAAACTCACAGACTGAAGATGAATCTAAAGCTGCTACAGCAGTTTAGTCTGAGGATGGCCAGATTCCTGCAGCTTTTTCTTAGATTCTGCCCAGGACTGAATATGTTTAATAGAATTTTACAGGATAAATGATACATTATCTTTGATTGCTTTTATTATTCTATTTTAAATTGTCTGTACTGTTTCTGATGTCTTTTGTGAAACACTTTGTGATTTTGTCTGTGAAGGGTGCTAAGTAAATCAACTTTTCCTCTTTATTTTATTTTAGTCATTTTAACTGAGTCCACCTTTCAGAGCCAATGTTCTTCTTGACATCAAATCTCTCCATCTTATAATAAAGGCTTTCCTTGGTGTAAAGACTAAATACTACAGCAGAATGTGGGTCAAGGTCAACACTTTGACTTCTTTCATTTAGAAATGAAACATGTTACACATGGAACCAGTCCAGCTGTGCAATTCATCCCAAGCCTCTCTGTCCAACAACAAATATACTACAACTGATCCAACATTCATCTGACACACAAGTAACTGTACAGATTTGCTTAAGCCCGGTGTGTGTATAACGCAGAGCTGATGAACGTCCCTCGGTGCAGGAGGCCAGTGAGACCAGAAGGTCTCTGAGCCCAACCCCTCCATGGTTGGGCATGTGTCGTCATGTCCTCCATGTCCTCCATGTCCTCCGGGCTGTGTCACTTCAGAAGATGTGTCAGCTGGTCCTGCAGGTTCTTGGAGTGCTCCATGCTGAAGGATGGGGACACAGGAGAACGCGTACAGGTCACGACTCTGTGTTGTGGCTTCGCTCACAGATACGGATGAAGCCTAAACAATTGGCGATGTGCTGGGACTTACTTCTTCTGGATGGCCTCCTGTCTGCGGGGGGGGGGGGGGGGGGGGGGGGGACACAGGCCTTTTACTACACTTTCCTCTACAGTGTGCACCAAAGTGAAGCAGCTGAGTGATACTCACTGGTATTGTAAATGCGTTGTGATAATGGACATTTTTCTCAGACTCTGGAGGACAGACAGAGCGGACGGTAAGTCAGCCTCTAATTGGCTCAGTGAAGCGTCACAGACAGGAAGGATGGTCACTTACATCCTCAGAGTGCAGAATGGCGTCCTCTTGGATCACCATGTTCCTCGCCGCTTGTCCGAGAAGCTGGAGAGACATCAGCAGTTAGCTGCAGCTGATTATAGACACATACAATAGATGAGAATATTAGAGAAAAATTTATCTTTTCAGTGTCTCAGGTCACCAAGTGAAACACATTCAATAGATCAATTTACAGACTGATGTTTTCAAGCCCTGGTTTCTGTTAACGAAGATTCTCTGCTTACAGAAAATGAAAACATGATGTTTAACGTTAGAATATTACATCAGACCAATAAAAACACTCCAATACAGAAATGTGGGCTTAATAAATAATATGTTGAATACCTGCTTGAAAGTTATTTTTTATCAGCCCAACGCGCTTCATCTGATTCTAACTTTAAAGACTGGACCTTTCTCATCAGCCTCACATATTCCCACGCAGCAGAGGGAGAACCAGGTCTTTGTTTAGCAAGTCCCGAGTCTTTCCAGCCCAGTCTTCAATCAGGTGAACACCTGGAAGTCCCGAGCCGATCCCAGGTCCTAAACTTCTCCTTTCTAGTCTTAAAGCTGCAGTAAGGAGTTCTGAGAAAACCGTGGACTTGGCCTGAAAATCTGAACTAGCTCACCTTCCAGGTCCTCCCCCTCCCTGCAGCCCTCCCTCCACAGCTCCTCCCCCACAGCGCAGCCTGCCGGGCCGCTCCCATCTTTGTTTTCTGAGCAGGTGCTACTCCAGAAACCAACCAACTTCAGGAGGACCCCCCTCACTATCCTCACCACTGTGTCCACCGTGGATCACCTCCAGTTCCCAGGAACCACCGTCTCTCAGGCTCTGATATGATCCTCACACATGGATGCCACTCGTAAGAAGGCCCAGCAGAGACTGGACTTCCTGCGGCAACCTTTCAGTCCAGTCTTCCTCAGGAGCTGCTGAACATCTTAAACAATTAGATCCACAGAAAGGACTGACCATCCATCCCTTTATGACCTGTACAGGTCCAGGACCTGACTCATCCTGGTCAGAGGTCCCCTCAGGTCGGTGCTACAGATCACCGATTGCTAAAACGAGCCGCCACAGAACCAGAATCCAACACAAACTTCTTACAACAGACCTGAGCATCAGAACTGAACCCCTGAGCAAAGAAAGGCGGCCTGGATAATGCTGACAGCTGCATCTCAGGAAATATTATTGAAATTAAGGTTCACTCATTTCAGTAATTCAATGCAAAAGGTGAAAACTATGATACAAAATAAATCCACATCCAGGGATGTATGCAAGCTGTTAATGTTGATTCTGTCTCAGTGAAGGAAAACCCAAAAATCTGTTTCTCAGAAAAATTAGAATATGACATCAAAGCAATAAAAAGTTTTTTTTGTCAAGAAATGTGGGTCTACTGAACAGTATCTGGACTCAAAATGAATTCCTGCATCAATGCAGCGTGGCATGGAGGCCATCAGCCTGTGGTTCTGCTGAGGCGTTCAGGAAGCTCACATCGCGTTGATAGCTGCTTTCAGATCATCTGCTTTGTTGGTTCTGGTGTCTCTCATCTTCCTTTTGCTGATACTCCAGATTCCCTACTGAGTTTTAGTGTTGCCACCATGATTAAAGCAGGCACTGGTACCTTTGGCAGAGTGGGCTGGTGCCACGTCCTGCTGGAAGATGAAATCTACATCTGTACACAGCTCATCAGCAGAGAGAAGCTTGCAATGCTGTAAAATGTCCTGGTAGATGGCTGCATTGACCGTGGGCCAGAGCCATCAGATAACATCTCAACCCAAACCATCACTGACAGTGGAAACTTTACTCTGGACCTCTCCACTCCTCCCCCAGACTCTGGGACCTGGATAACCAAATATAATGCAAACTTTGCTTTCATCAGAATAGAGGACCACTGAGCAACAGTCTGGTTGCGCTCCTTAACCCTGGAAAGTGTCGGCCATTACAATCAGAATCCAATTTAGCTCCAATCGCCAAGTTGGAGCTAAGAGCAAACTCTTTGTCATACGACAAAGAGTTTGACTTTGGTTCCACTTTACTCTCAATGAAGACATTTTTACTACAAATATACAAAAAAACAGATATAGAACTCCTTTTTTTGGAAACATGTACATGTTTCTACAAAAAATGAAGACATGGTTGGGTTGGTGCCAACAACCTTGGTTTGGATCTGGACGCTGTTCGGTGTTCGTCCAGGAGACAGTTCTCTGTGAAGGCTGGTTATAGTAACCAGCGCTCTCTAGCGCCCCCTGTCAGTCTAACAGTCTAAACAGCTTGTGTCCAGGATGTGTGGGGTCTGCAGAGATGCTGAAGGTCAGCCCTGATGATCGTGTCTGCAGACCTGATTGTTCTCTGCAGTCTGGACCTGTCCTGTTCTGTGGATGAGCCAAACCACGCAGTGACAGAGGAGCACAGGACAGACTGGAGGATGGCGTGGAGAAGATGACCAGCAGCTCCTGGGGAACAAGGCTGCACTTCTTCAGTAACGTTTTAAGTTAGACCAACTTAAAAGAAAGGAATTTAAATCAGAGATCAGATGTGTAATCTTCTAGTTCCCTAAGAAACTAAATGCGATTTATCGCTCTATGTGTAAAGAACCAGGACAATACAAACATCGCTTTTTGAATCAAGCTACTGAAATAACACCTGTATTCAGGCTGTGAGGCCGGAAGTAAAGTCGTTGTTAGGCACGTTTCGAGGGAAACGTGCTGTTTAAACCAGGATACAAAACATACACAGCTCAACTAATAGTCATGCATGAAAGCTAAAACATTCTTTTATCACATTAAATTCATAACAAGGGAGACTTTTAAGAGAGCCATCGCTAAAATAGAAGTGCTTTTATTTTGTAACCCTATGTGTACTGTGTTTATTTCCGGTGGCTGTCGGGCCCAGCAGTCCGATGAACAACGGTTCTAAAGGCGGGTTGTTTACAGAGAGTGTTGCCGTACCTCTTGGCTGCGGGATCCCTTCAGCACCTGGCGGGTCAACGCAATCACGTCCCCGCTGCAGGAGCCTACCTTGTCGGATAACAAACCCTTGACAGACTGCCCGAACCGCGGCTGCGAGTCAGCTGACGCCATTTTCTATGTAAAAGAACGACAGTGTGCGACGAGGTCCAAAAGTCTCTGCATACGCGTTTAAGAGACACCTGTCATCTCATGGAGAGAGAAACCTTAATGTAAAGTTCAGTTCAGTCCATCGCTCATTCCGCAGTTTACAACATTTACCACAGAGTCGTATAACCACTTTTCATAACCACCTTAATTTCATAACACGACTGTATAAAAATAGATTAGATTGGACCCTGTAATTTGACAAGCACTATATATATTGCCAGAAGAAGCTACTCTGCCTCCATAGACCTGGAGTCTTATTCCATTGTTGATGTCCACAGGGTTTAACATATTGGTCCCCCCTTTGCAGCTATAACAGCTTCAGCTCTTCTGTCAAGGCTTTAAATGCACTTCCAGAAGTCTATTTGTGAGGTCAGACACTGATGTTGGATGTGAAGGCCTGACTCTGTCTCTTCTCTAATTCATCCCAGAGGAGCTCTCTTAGGCTGAGGTCAGGACTCTGTGTAGGTCAGTCAAGTTACAACAAACAGACTTAAATCCAAGGCAACCGATTTAAGCCTGTTTGCCGTTCCCATGATCCAGATATCTGAGAATTTGCACAGACATGTCAGTCAAGTTCATCCACATGAAACTGACTCCTCCGTGTTTTTATGAGCCTTGTTCTGTGATAAGGTGCCACTCGTGGGAACAGGAAGTGATCATCTCCAAACTGTTCACACAGCAGCGCATAAAATTGTATAAAATGTCTTGGTATGCTGAAACATTGAGCATTCGCCAAGCTGGAACTATCGGACCAAATCCAATCAATTAACATTTATTTATATAGCATTTTTCAGCGGTTCATATGGTCCAGAAAGTGCTTTACAAGCTCAAATACAAACAAAAAGTTGCTGAGACAAAATAAATAAAATAGAAAAATGTATAGGAAAATAACAGGATATAAAAGTATAAAAACTAAAAAGTGCATAACACTACAATTCAAAACAAATTTAAGAGCTATATAGAAAAATGAAACCACAAAATAAACAAAAGTTATCCACAGTTGAACAGCTAGGAGTGAAAGGCCTGTCTGAACAGCTGTGTTTTTAGCTGTGAATTAAAGACTTCTAGCTCAGTGATGGATCGTAGCTCTGGTGGTAAAGCATTCCACGACTGAGGACAGGAAACACAGCAAAAAAAAAAAAAAAAAAAAAAAGCAAAAGAACTCAGCTGCACAAGACAAGTCAAGGTAACTTTATTTAAACCCAAGGGTAAATTTGGTTGCAGGCAGAAAGAGTGGGCTGCATACACGCACAACACACAAACAACATTGACAACATCTCCAGAAGACAATGACATAACAGTAACAACAGCAGCAAGTGCTCCAGACATAGAGATATAGATTAAAAGTACAGAATAGTACTATCAAAAGACAGTTGATAAAATACAGATTAGAAAGCACCATATCTAAAAAGTAAATACAAAAAAAGCTGGGTCAATAGATAATAAATAAATAGATCAGGAAAGCTGTGCATAATTTAAAAAGATTAGTGTGTAGTCTACAACGTGCTGTTCAGGATCTTAATAGCTGAAGGAACAAAACTACCCCTGTACCTTTTGGTATCACCTGCAGGCATTTTAAATCCACGGCCTGATGGGAGGGGCTGCAATTCACCTGCGTGATGGAGCAGACAAAGGGAGGTGTACAGGGATGAGGAGGGAAGCCAGCTCCCCCCTGACTCCAATAGGCACCCTTGTTCTACAAAAACCTACCTGGAGAAGGAGGCTCTGCTTGCCGCACCACCATGGTCCACGGGGCCTGAGATAGGCGGCAGGGTCCAACAGCCAACCGCAAACAGAGACCATCACCACCACCCTCCCAACCCAACCGCACATCCTCCAGACTGTCTAGGGGAAGAAAAGAAAGGGAAAAAACACTCTAATCACCCACCCCACCCAAACCACGCAGCCCCCTGTTTTAAGATAATGATATTTGTCAGGCTCATTGTGTAATCATATTCCTTGGCCATTGATAAGACCATTGATTGATTGATTGATTGATTGATTGATTGGTTGATTGATTGATTGACTGATTGATTGAATTCAATTCAATTCAATTTTTCAATTAAATTTTATTTATATAGCGGCAATTCATGAAACATGTCTTATCAAGGCACTTTACAAAGTCAAATTCAATCAGATTATACAGATTGGTCAAAAATGTCCGATATAAGGGAACCAGTTGATTGCATCAAAGTCCCGACAAGCAGCATTCATTCCTGGAGAAGCGTAGAGCCACAGGGAGAGTCGTCTGCATTGTCCATGGCTTTGCAGCAATCCCTCATACTGAGCAAGCATGAAGCAACAGTGGAAAGAAAAACTCCCCATTAACAGGAAGGAAAAACCTCCAGCAGAACCAGACTTAGTGTGAACGGTCATCTGCCTCGACTGACTGGGGGTTACAGAAGACAGAGCAGAGACACAACAAGAGAGACAAAAAAAGCACAGAAGCACACATTGATCTAGTAATCTGTTCTACATTAGATGGTAGTAGCGGGTGAGCCGTCTTCTCTGGATGATGTCACAGCTAACAGAACGTCAGACCAGGTGTACCTACTATGAAGAAAAAAGAGAGAGAACAGAAAGTTAAAAGCTGAAATGACAACAAGCGATGCAAATTGGGGAACAGGAGAACTCAGTAGAGTGAGAGAAATAGGCCCTGATGTCCTCCTTATACATTAGAATAAGAATTTTCTATTCTATTCTTGATTTAACAGGAAGCCAATGAAGGGAAGCTAAAATTGGAGAAATATGATCCCTCTTGTTGAAAATCAACAACGCACTTTTCAGACTTTTTTGGAGAAAAAGATGTTCAACCATGTATTATTTTCCTTCACAACTGTGTTCAACTTTGGGTTAGTCTAAAACATAAAATCCCAAAGATATGCATGAGATTCCTGGTTGAAACGAGCCAAAATGAGGAAAGCTTCAGGGGGCGTGAATACTTTTTCAAAGCTGTGTAACTTTTTGGAATCATCTGTTGGTTTTTCAAGAGCCTAACAATGGTCTGTGGCTTTCTTCAAGGATCCCGTCAGACAAGTGTTTCTTATCTTGTTTAATTTGGACGTGGTTAAGCAGCCAAAGTCAAGGCCCTGGCAATGACGTAGATGCATATAAGTCTAGCCCTGCATCGGCTCTGAGCCTTCCTTCACAGCTTTGCCCTGGGATGCATGGCCACAGCTGAATCAGAGCTCTCTATCTGGACCCTCCACACAAAGCTATGGCTTGTTTTTGTCTGATTGTCTTTGCCATCCTGATCCTGGCTGTGCTGGCATGGCAGCTGAAAGCCAAGTCCTCACGTGGCCTCCAGGAGCCCCCCCATCTCCCAGCGCTGCCTCTGATCGGCAGTCTGCTGAGTCTGCGAAGCCCGCACCCTCCTCATGTACTTTTTAAACAGCTCCAAAAAAAGTATGGACAGACGTACTCACTGATGATGGGCTCCCATAGAGTGATCATCGTCAACCAGCATGCACATGCCAAAGAAGTCCTGCTGAAGAAGGGAAAGATATTTGCTGGAAGGCCCAGAACTGTGGGTACCATTTGTCTTTGTATGTCCTCTGCTTCTTCTCTAACCCTGATTTTGTCATTTCTGCTTCTTTTTTTTTTTTACATGTCATGTGTATGACAAAGGTGACCACAGACGTTCTTACTAGAGATGGGAAAGACATTGCATTCGGAGATTATAGTGCTGCCTGGAGGTTCCACAGGAAAATAGTGCATGGAGCTCTTTGCATGTTTGGAGAAGGCTCTGCTTCCATCGAGAGGATCAGTGAGTACAGATCACTACACTTCCTTTATTATAACAAGATGCTGAAACAATTTAAAGATTGCAACAGTGACCTAGAGTATGCAACTCTGAAATGATGCCTACGAATCTCTGTATCAGTGTAGAAATGTGTGCATTTGTGAGTGTGATCGGGTAAATGTGGCTTTGGTGTCAAGCAGTTAAGTGGTCAGTATGAGTAGAAACTTGCTCTAAAAATGTTGTCAGTTTGCCATTCAGCTAGAATATTCATCCGTTCATTCACTATACCCGCCTATCCACACAGAGACATGTGTGTGTGTGTGTGTGTGTGTGTGTGGGGGGGGGGGGTATCTCCAGCTACTATTAGGCTTGGAACACCCTGCTCAGATGGGCAGTCATTCAATATTCAGTCTCATCTTGGTTTTGTAGTCAGGATGGAACACTTTAACCCCAGTTTTCATCCTGTGGTGTTAAAACGTCTTAAAGCCTTTGAGTTTATCTACTGGGCAGAACTGCACATTAACTGGACATGCTGGCTCCTTTGCTTTGCCCAGTCTGTGCAGAGGCCCAGTCTCTATGTTCCACTATGTCAGAGGCAGCAGGGGTGGGCCTGGCTCTGGATCTGGCCCCTGAGCTGACTCGCGCCGTCACAAACGTGGTCTGCTCCCTCTGCTTCAACTCCTCCTACTCCCGAGGAGACCCAGAGTTTGAAGGCATGCTGCGTTACAGCCAGGGCATTGTGGACACGGTGGCTAAGGACAGCCTGGTTGACATCTTCCCTTGGTTACAGGTCAGTTAACGTCAACCTCACATAGACGCGTATAAAGACAGCTTCCAATGCGAGATATTAAGCTCTAGTCAGAAATATGTCAGAACATGAAATTACAGGTAAACCAGTTGCTACATAAGCGTTAAAAATGACTATTTGTACAAAACTAGTTAAGAACTAAATGACCCAAAAGCAGATGTTTTATCAGGTTTGGACTAAATGAAAGATGAGCTTAATGTCTCTCATAAAATCTGATGGGAAAATTGGCCTTAAATGTCTCCAAACTTCCTGCAAATGACACCAAACCGAACATTTTAACGAGGATGTGTCCAGACTGGTGTGAGGAGAGGGTGACAAATTACAAAGTACAAAGTTACTCAAGTTCTTGACATCATTACTAGTAGGATCAAATATTATTTTGTTTATTCTAAAGGGCAGTTTTTTTTCACCTTAACTCCTAATGAAAAACACCTAAGAACCCAGTTTTCAGTGCATATTTAATCTTGTGCTAATATTGTGTATACAAAATAATGAAACATGGCATGTTGATAAATCATGATGTCTTTTTCTGTGTTCCAGGTTTTTCCAAATGCAGACCTACATCTGCTGAAGCACTGTGTTGCAATCAGAGACAAACTTCTGCAGAAAAAGTACAACGAGCACAAGGTAGGGTCTGCAGTGATGGTGTGTTGCCACTGATGTTGAAAACATTCATGTTGGCAATAAGCCACATTAAAACTGCACTCAAACCCCACGGCTGCTCTGCCCCATGCTGGCTTGTAAACCCAGTCTGTTATCTGTGGTCACATGGAGAATAAGACAGAGAGCTAGAGAATAGAAGTGTGAATGTCTCACTTTATCAGATGTTTTTTGTAAGTATTTAATAGCTGGTAAAGATGTGCAATTAGCTGTAGTTGTTTACCTTTGGTCCTCAACTGGCAAGAGGAATATTATGTTCTGTTCCAAACTCCGACTGGTGATGGCTGATCCATGCTTCTTTGTTTCTTTCCTTTTAGGCAGTGGTGTCAATTTTATCATCAATTTTAGTATCATTAATTAACAGCTCACTTTTGATGACGGTGTGAAAATATTTTCACACCGTCATCAAAAGTGATTACCATTTCCTAAAGAGAAGGTGGGAGGCTGAAACTGTTCTTTCCAGGCAGGTTTGATTTTTTCTCAGGAAAAGCTCTGTGCTGACTGACAGAGCATCTACAGGATGTTTATAGGGTCAGACAAGAAGAAGTTCTTTGTTCTAAACTAAAAAGCTGTCAGCTCATTTACACCAGTCATGGCTACTGCAGGTCTTTGTGCCAGTGTCATTATGACTACTCTAGAATTTTCTCAGTTATCTCTCATCATTTCGACTTTAATCTTAAAATGAGTAAACATTTTCTTTCTTTCTGATTGATCATCACTCCATAAATTGCTCCTAGTTAGAGATCAACTGGATTTCCCAATAATGATCTACTTTGTTGTGCCTGTGTGTATCCTAAACACTGACTCAGTTTTCCATCCCTCCCAGGCGGACTACAGTGACCACGTACAGAGAGATCTGCTGGATGCCCTGCTGAGAGCTAAGCGCAGCGCTGAAAACAACAACACTGCAGACATTAATGCAGAGGCTGTGGGCCTCAGTGATGACCACCTCCTCATGACTGTAGGGGACATCTTTGGAGCTGGTGTTGAGACCACCACCACTGTTCTCAAATGGGCGGTAACCTACCTCATCCATCATCCAGATGTAAGCCAGAACACCTGCTGTGCTGCTTCATTGGCTTCTACTTAGTCTGCAGTATGTTAAAATTACAATAAATCTAATGTTGTTTAAGCTGTTAACTCCTATTTAATCTTCTAGATGGCAGTATACTGCGATGAATGAAAGTAGGAAAACATGTCCTGAAGCTTTACAGTTGACGCTCTCTCTTACTCTGCCTATATTTAAAGTTTTACAAACTCAGAGAATGTCAATACACTTCCGTAAATACATTCAGCTTTTATTGGTGCAGCACAATCTCAAACTGTTAAGAAATGACGAATGGCACCCTTGTTAGTACATCTAAAAATCCCTTTAAAATAAACAAAAATTAAAAACAAATATTACAAGGCTTTTCTTTTTTTTTAAAAAGTTAAAGAGTTTTTAGGAACCTCTTGGTATATTTCATAACTGCTAGTTTCCCTGGGGTACATATATGAGGGTACACAGAGGTCTATTGAATCACTTTGTGTTAATTGACGCCATATATTTAAAGTGAATTGAAGTGAATCTGGATTCTTGTAAGCCACTGACCACTTGGCTGAACAAGGACTCATATTTATCCTCCACTGAGCTCAGTGAGCAGATCACTGTTGCTGAACTGCAGCAAGGAGCAGCATTTTGGAGTCTCCATGACAACCATTAGACTATTTCCATGACAACCCGTTGTTTAGGACTGCCTATAGCCTTTTCTGTCCTACCAACCCAGGTGGAAACATGTTTTTTTTTTTAAGACTTTACCTGGAACTGGGAGCTTTGGTCAAAGAAGACCTTCAGTAACAAAGACTCCAACTGAGTTTGGTGTGAAATAAACTATAAATATGTGGAAAAGCTCCTTATGCCCACTGTTAGGTGTGGTAGAGGATCTGTGAGGCTGTTAGAGCGCATTAACTCATTGAAGTACCAGGAGGTTTTAGATAAAGACCCTTTTAATTCTATTACCATCATGTTCAATAAAAAAAAATTTAAGCAGTTAACAAGAACTATAGCATACTCTCATCACTATGTATACCTGTGTTCATCAGCCATGACCACAGTTGGTTATGAAGGTAAGTCCAGGCCCAGAGAGTATCCACCAAGCTGTTTCATAATCTGCTTGACCCAGAATAACAGATGCTTTGTGCTCCTGTTGTTTCCAGGTACAGAGGCGCATCCAGCATGAACTTGACACTAAGATTGGAATGGATCGCTCCCCCCACCTCAGTGACAGAGGCAGTCTGCCCTACCTGGAGGCCACCATTAGAGAGGTGTTGAGGATCCGTCCTGTAGCTCCCTTACTCATCCCTCACGTGGCACTAAATGACACCAGGTACAGTCAATAGCTTCATGATTTATTACACCTCTCCTCAGCCCTTTCGAACGCCACATTAGAGAATTTTGCTCTGTTTCCTCCTGGCAGTATTGGGGATTTCAAAGTAAAAAAAGGAACTCGAGTCATCATCAATCTGTGGTCTCTGCATCATGATGAAAAGGAGTGGAGCAACCCTGAATGTTTCGACCCTGGTGAGACAGCTGACCTCCAAACAGCCAAACACTCTGGACATAAAAGCTACGATGTTGTCAACATAAAGATAACATTTAGTTTCTGCTACACATACTCAATGTGTAGCAGAAACAAGCAGGTTCGCTCAGGAGTAAGCATGTCTCAAGAACACATTACACTGTGTTAGGTATTACACTACTGTGGTGGATGCTAATCATTATCAGGAAGAAAGGCACACTACTCATTAATTAGAGAAAGATGCATCTTTGTCTTTGCAAATTTGTTCAAAGGCATAGAGCGTTTGAATGTCTCTGTCCCCCAACGCAGTCAGGGAGCAGAGCGAGCGGAAAAAGGCACACTACACTTTTATTACGTTCTGGGTCAACATAGGAAGTGGGAGTAGTCTTCATCCGAGAAAACAGGAGTGCACACATTGGTACGATCCGGTGCTTATCTAACACAACTCCTCTGTGTGTCCTTGGTTAAAGAAAACACAATAATAAATCTGAAAGCATGTGAGCTTCTTTCACACGGGAAAGTTATGCAGGTGCATCTGGACAAGATATGATCAGAGTTACATGCATCAATTACATTTTCCTCAACCCTACTAATAAGTAAAAGATGTAAAAATTACATCTATATGTTTTGGATTTAGTTACTTATTCAATGACAGAGGCCTTGAATTCCCTGTTCAGTAAATCAAGAATCAAGAATCTTTATTACTGTCATGTCACCATAATGAAATTTTGATGAGACACCAGCTCAGGATTCACATATAACACACAGACACAACAAGAGATAATGTCCAAGCTGAATGCACCAACAACACATTCTGAGAAACTAAAGAGTGTGCAACTAGTTCTTAGCATCTGATATGATTTAAATCTATAAGCCAATAAAGACAGCAGTCACATTACAGTACGATATAAATTACTGTGCGATTGCATCAATGTATCAGACAAACATTACCAGAGAAACTAAAAGTGCGCAAACAGACATTAGCATTTGAAAGATAGTGTAAATGATTTTTATTGGGTCAAGAACCCGTGGAACCAGTAGCATGTTTGCAAACATGTAAGCAGACTGTGAACTGGCCTGGTGGTTTATTTGGTTCTCAGCAGGGAAAAGCTGTTTTTAAGTTAATGTTCCTGTAATACGTCTGGCCCTTTTCTGGACTTTTGTAGCATGAGTCATGTCTAGATCTTGCAGACGACATCCAATAATCTCTGTGCTGTCCTCACCACCCACACAAAATCCTTCCTGTTGTGTGCAGTTCATCTCCCATACCACCTGTCACGCTGAGACCCAGAATGTCTCAGCGTGATTAGGACAGTCTCTATAGAAGTCCTAATGTCCATCACATGAATCATCTTGTCATTCTGCAGGCCGCTTTTTGGACAGTGAAGGCACAGGACTGACCATCCCGTCATCAAGCTATCTGCCTTTTGGTACCGGGATCAGAGTGTGTTTGGGTGAGGCCTTGGCCAAGATGGAGCTCTTTCTCTTCCTGTCCTGGATCCTGCAGAGGTTCACCCTCTCTGTCCCACCAGACCACTCTCTACCCAGCCTGGAGGGAAAGTTTGGTGTGGTCCTCCAGCCTGTCAAATATAAAGTGAAAGCCACACCCCGGCCCGGCTGGGAGCGAGCCACCAGCCAGACGTGCTGAGAGCCCAGCCATGTGCTGCTAAACAATAGCTTTCTGCGTCAGGCCAAGAGCCCAGAGTTCAAAACTAACCTCCAAACTGAAACAAGCAGTGATGCTTTGCACAGATAACATTTTCCAATATATTGATATTTATGAATACTTCTGTGCAGAATAGACAGTATGAAAAATGTGACATACAGCAACTGAACACATTTCCTCTGCTGCAGTACTTCACTGAACAACCAGAGGTGAGAGAAAAGACGACAGGTCTAAAACACTATTGTTGCTTTATATAGATAAGCAATAATTACCCACACTGAAAAAATTCAGTTGTTTTTACTGAAAATCTGTAGTTGTGTAGCTGTGGTTACCAGAATCTTTCAGTAATAAAATACAGCAAAAATGTACGCAAGGTTACAGAACCACCTCTATATTTTATATGATAAAACTGTGTATTGTTTTTTATCTTTAAATGCATATTTAATAGCTATTTTTATTATTATATATTTTTAGAATTTGTTGTGGCACTAGTGGCCCTTTTTGTTGAAGGTAGGCTGACAGTAAGGGATACACAGGATAGAATTAAACTTGGATCAGGCAAGCCAAAATAAATAATAACTCACTTGCCTGGACACCACAATGTTGATTTGTATTAGCAGGTGAGAAATCATCCGAATTCCATTAGGCAGCCACAAAAGCTTGTGTAGCGCTAAATTCCACTTTTCAGCCATTTTTTCCATGCAGCTTTTGAAGCTGCAAAGTGAAGCCTTCCCCATCCTCCATTACTAATTATCATGCATTATTATTAGAAGAAAAAAAACTTATGTTTAAAAGAAAATATACAACACCTTGAGCAAAGTTGAAACAACTGTGCAACTATCAAAGTTAGTGATAGATTAGAATGTGTCACCACTTAGCCAAGGTGACACTAGGCCAAATGTGTTGTCCCGAGATATGAAAAGAAGTTGGCTAGGATTTTCAAGAACAAGCCAGGAACCACTGGGGGCTTAGGTAAATGTTACATCACCATTGACTGAGAGGATTCCAATCAACAAAGGAACTCCTGCTCCATTTGATGCCTTCCATCTAGGTTTGGGGGATTTCCAGTAAAGTCATAGTTATAGAAATCATAACAACAACATCATTAAAATGAAATGTTTATAGCATGTTCTTATCTATAAGCAATGTGAAAATATTTGCTCAAGAAAAAGAGATCGACATCTCTTCAGTCTCTCCTCCATGAGCCCAATATGTTATTAAGTAGTGAAAAAAAGATAGAGGTGATTTTTTTAACAACGTCATGAGTTGATGAATGAATAAAAGGTTGGCAATGGGAATGTTGACAGAACAGAACTGTTTTACTGTTGTAGACAAAAATGCAGCAAAGCATCCCTTCACGTGCAGTTTTTCACTAAAGCAACTGTAAACGTCTTTGAACAAATGAAAAACACAAAAAATTATAATTGCAAAAGTAACAAGGACATGAGAATAGACCCCAGCGTACAACCTGTTACATCTGTTCTTATTCAAAATTGATTTACTCTGAACAGAAATGTTAACGTCGGTTAATCTAATCTAGAACAATACTTGTCATGATCACATTATGTTTCCTCCGGAAAGTCAGACATTTATGATGTTTTTAAGGCTTTTCATCAAACAAAGGAGAAATAATTCTTATTCTAAGAGCTCTTCATAGAATGAGTCCTAGTTTTGTATCACACTGCCCATTGTTGCATTTTATTCATTGTGCTTTATTTTGTTTTGTCATTATAATCCCACTTATATTGTGTCTGTCAATTTTCCTCCTTGATCGGTAAAACAGTTATCTTGTGTGGAAGTATTTACACCACTGTTGATACAAAATGAGTTTAATGTTTTTTCAGGATGTCTATTTCTCCTCTTACTTGTTGCAACTGTTTTCAAAACATTGATATTGTGAAGTTATTTTGGAAATAAAGAGAAACACACTGAAATATCATGTATTATTGGTTATTTCCACGTGGGAGGCACCACACAGCACCCACTGTTAATGGGTGTTTTTTCTTTCCACTGTCACTTCATGCTTGCTCGGTATGAGGGATTGCTGCAAAGCCATGTACAATGCAGACGACTCTCCCTGTGGCTCTATGCTTCTTCAGGAGGAGTGAATGCTGCTTGTCGAGACTTTGATGCAATCAACTGGGTTTCTTTAGATAGGAAGTTTTTTGACCAATCTGTATAATCTGATTCAATTTGACTTTGGAAATTGCCTTGAGATGACATGTTTCATGAATTGGTGCTATATAAATAAAATTGAATTGAACTGAATTGAATTTGTGCTCAGGGCCCTGAAATGACTCAGGGCCCTGAAATGACTCAGGGCCCTGAAATGACTCAGGCCCCCTGCTAACACGGAGGAGTTTGTGCAGCAGCATGGTCCCTTTTGGATGCATTAATGTCAGCTGAGTCTAACCTCCGTTTTCATGTGTAGTTAAGAACTGTTGAGAGTTATCATTCAACTCTGCTCCAGTTCAGGTCCTCTTTGAGACCTCCTGGAGCCAGGTAAACATCACAGCAGTGATATTTTCCTCCGCTTTTCACATGCAAAGCGCATACATCCACTTGAAGGTACGACAAGCATTTTGTGCCAAGGCAATGAATCTCTTATGAGGCATTTTATTTTTTTATCAACAAATAGGCTACAAGCTGTAAACTGTGGTTAGTTCGGCAGGGGGCATGGATGCGGGTAGAAGTCCCAGTATGTGCCGCACACAAGAAAAACTCTTGGTATGCTGAGGAGTAAAACTTAGAAATGCTGGTTCTGCGCATCACTGCCTACCGGCCCACTTAAAGAACTGGTGCTAGTTGCATAATACAGTGTGGCACATTGCTCAGATGTGATACAATACTGAAATTATTTTGAATTTGTTTTGAATTGTTAACTTCTGGTATTACCCCGCCTCTCGCCCATTGAAATGCTGGAGATAGGCACCAGCACCCTCATGACCCCATGAGGGATAACGCGAGTAAGAAAATGGATGGATGGATGGTACTTCTGGTATTATGACCTCTGTAGTCTGCATCTTTCATCTCTTCAGTCACACTTTTTGTTTAGACTCTGCTCTCCTACTGTCTCTGTCAGATCATTGGCCTTTCTCTCCCTCAGCCTATAATTACCTTTACTATTATTACCTACGTTAATTGCTTCTGTTTTCTCCACTATTTAGTCAACCACTTTAGCCATACTCAGTGTCAGGTCCTCCTTCATGCCATGCAACTGTTCCGGTTTCCTGTCAACCCTGTAAGTTTGTTGTTTTATTTATTAATGAATCATGCTGCTACCAAAAATTTGTCTACGAACTGGTCCAACTACAAACACACCAAATCTGACAGCAGCAATCAGTATTGTTGATCACTCCATTCTGTTAGACTGCCTGAAAAAACTGGGCCAGCCTTTCTGGTACAGCTCTTGATTGGTTTAAATCCTACTTAAAGGACAGGGACTTTTTTGTGTCAGTAGATAACTGTACATCAGAGACCACAAAGATCACATGTGGGGTTCCCCAAGGATCCGTCTTGGGTCCCCTCCTATTTATTATCTACATGCTCCCTCTAGCTCAGATCATAAAAAACAACCTAAGTTACCATAACTATACAGACGAGTAAGAACTTAGAAGAAATTAATGAATGGATGTGCCAAAATGTTCTTTAGCTGAACAAAAACAAAACTGAAGTACCAATTTTTGCACAACAGAGGGAACAAAAATTCCTTAAACTGTGTCCCTGTGTCTCAGAGAACAGACTTTAAAATACTTCTGTTAGTCTATAAATCCCTGAATGACTTAGCTCCTAAATACATCATAGACTTGTTATCAGTGTATCAATCCTCCAGACCACTCAGGTCTTCTGACTCAAATCTACTTTGCATACCCAGAACCAGACACGGAGAAGTAGCTTTTAGTTCTCATGAACCACTTTTTTTCTCTCTCTCTTCATAGTAGGTACACCTGGTCTGGCATTCTATTAGCAGTGACATCATCCAGGGAAGGCAGGTTATCCACTATTACCATATAACATAGAAAGTACTCCTGGGTCAATGTGTGCTTCTGTGCTTTTTTATGTCTCTGCTCTGTCTTCTCTAACCCCCAGTCAGTCGAGGCAGATCGCCGTTCACACTGAGCCTGGTTCTGGTTCTGCAGGAGGTTTTCCTCCCTGTTAAAGGGGAGATCTCCTCTCCACTGTCGCTCCATGCATGCTCAGTATGAGGGATTGCTGCAAAGACATCGACAATGCAGAAGACTATCCACTGTGGCTCTACGCCACTCAGGAGGAGTGAATGCTGCTTGTGAAGACTCAATGCAATCTGCTGGGTTTCCTTAGATAGGAAATCGTTTGACCAATCTGTATGATTTGATTGATTTTGACTTTGTAAAGTGCCTGAAGATGACAATTATCATGAAATGGCACTATATAAATAAAATTTAATTCAATTAAAATTTAATTATATGGTACCTTCTAACTACACTAAGAAGCACAGTTTAAAGTTGGATAGGCAATTTCTTATAAATTTGCTATTATGTTTGACACCACAAAAAACTTCACCTTCAATACAAAGTTTCCATAAAACAGGGGAGACCTTGACGTTTATCAAATCCTGCCTAACCAAGAATTGAAGCTAGTGAGGAAAGCCTTTGACGATTTGTTTGTACTTTGCTTGGGTGCAGTGAATTTTACAAAATTCTGTATGTTGTAATATGTTTCCATCTTTATCCATTAAGTGAGCAATAGCCCACACACCTCTAAAGAACCACTCTTCAATAAAAATAGATTTTCTGTAAATGAGCATGTATCTGTTATTCCATATTGGTGTGTTATGTGGGATGAAGTTGTGTTTGAAGGTGAGTTTCCAATAGAGAAGTTCCTGTTGGCGCTTCTCTATTGGATATACATGAGTGTCTCTGTATATGCCTCTCTATATGCATATGCATATCCATGAGCATATGTAAACATCTGAAATTAATGAAAGTTTAAAATATTTCTCATAGTAGCAGTTAACATATGCAGATCACGTTGGTAATCCAAACCATATTCTTAGTTTAGAAAAAAAAATGGTTGTTTGCCAATATACAATGTATTCAAAACCTAAACATGGTTAACAGTTTACCACTTTCACACTAATCTGTTCCCAGTTACATGAAGAAAACTTATTTACAAGGGTTAGACATTTCCTTTCAATATTATCTACAAATTTACAAATACTATGATTGGTGTTGAACACTACTATCGATAGCATAATAATAGTTATTATTATTATTATTATTAAAAGGTATTAAGTATGACACTGACATATCACTCCCTTTTCATACTGGGATTTACTGTTTGGACATTGGTATCATTAATAGGGGCCACCATTGGAGATCTTCTGCTGCAGAAAGACCTCCATCATCACCGTCATGTTAACCCTGTTACAAAGAGACAGTGGGTCTCTCTTCTCCTCCTTTCCTCAGTCAGACCGACTCCGACTCAGATCCTCTTAAATTAAAAATAAATATTAAATTAAATATGGAGGCCTCATGATGATAAAGACAGTCCTTCCTAAATCTCTCCCTTTTCTGGCCTTTATTCCAGTCAGTCCTCATCAGAGCATCAACAGCCAGGAGAGCTTTGAGGCCTTGGACGGCCTGAATTGCCAGTTCTCTGGGTCAAATAGCTTTCCTGTATTTCTTACATTTTTCCTTTTTACTGAGTCAGTAATCAAGGTGGTGCAGGTCAAATTAGTGAAAGACACACTTTACATACCTGCTGTGACTAAGATGTATATTTTGTGTTCCTTGGACAGATCCAGTTTGCGAGCTCACCTCCAAACCCACTATGATAGGAAAAAATACAGTTGTCCAAGCTGCCTCAAGACCTTTTACAGGATGTCACTTCTGGGCAAGCATGAGGAGATGGACTGTGTGCTGACCTGACATCCTGTAAACTTGGTCATCCACTGGTGAACCGCCTTTGGACTGGTTCACCAGTGGATGACCAACATTGTCTTTTGGGCTGTCCCAGAGATACCCTAAAGGTTTTCTTCAGCTCTGACAGTGAAGGGAAAACATATAACAAAAGAAGCTGTCCAAAATAAACCATGGTAACACAAAGCTGCTCATCTTGCCAAGTTTAAAGTGCTGTTGTCTTTCACTGTCCTCTGGTTGGACCCAATTCTGGCCAAGCTTTGAATGTTGGAGACATGGCTCCCCATTTGACACCTAAATACCTAGTGTTAGAACTGGAAAGGGCCTGAGTCCTGTGGCTGCACAACAAGCCCACATCATCACCACTCTACCACTTTGCCTGGAAGTGGCTTGAATATCGAGTTCTCTGACCGTCTGTTGCATGACAGAGATAAGTTCATTGCAGTGGCAGGTAAGGAAAAGTTGGACCACAAATTTAAATCTATGATGTTTTAATTTACAGGTTAACCAGGACAGTCAAAGGCAACAAATAGGTTTTAATCTTTGATTTGAAGGAACTCAGGGTTTCAACGCTTTTGCAGTGTTTGACTTGGCCTCTGGTAATAAAGTAAAAAATCTTGGTGTTATTTTTGACCAAGACATGTCATTTAATTTCCATATTAAACAGATTTCCAGAGTTTCCTTTTTTCACCTCCGGAATATCGCCAAAATTAGAAACATTCTATCCAGGGGTGATGCTGACAAACTAGTCCGTGCATTTGTTACTTCAAGGCTGGACTATTGTAATTCTTTACTATCAGGAAGTCCACAAAATGCAGTTCGAAGTCTTCAGCTGATCCAAAATGCTGCAGCAAGAGTTCTGATGAAAATCAACAAGAGGGATCATATTTTTCCAATTTTAGCTTCCCTCCACTGGCATCATGTTAAATCAAGAATAGAATTTAAAATTCTTCTTCTAACGTATAAAGCCCTTAATAATCAAGCTCCATCATATATCAGAGCTCTGATTACCCCGTATGTTCCTAACAGAGCACTTCGCTCTCAGACTGCAGGTCTGCTGGTGGTTCCTAGAGTCTCTAAAAGTGTCATGATGCAGCCTGGATGGCTGCACTCTGAACATTTCTTGCCTCCTCCTTTCCCAGTGCAGCCCTGATCAGGATCACCTGTCAGGCTGCAATTAACTATGGACTGGCTTCACCTGCTCACACCACCATATAACTCACCTCAGTCTGTTCCTCGTTGCCGGCTCGTCTTCAGTCATTATCAACACCAAGCCTGTCTAAGTCCAGTTCGCTTCTGTCTCCTTTACCACCTAGCCTGTTGGTTCCAGTTTCGTCCATCATGTCTTGCTTCTCGTCTGTCAAGCTAAGTTCCTGTTGCTGCGCTGCTGGATTAGCTCCTTCATCTTCGTTGTCTTCTGGTATACAGTCCTGCTTCCGCAGCAGCCCAGCTCCTCCGGATTTCTCTCTGCTGCCCTGTGGGATTACCGCAGCATCTGAGTCCAAGGAACTCTGTCAAGCTCAGTTTGGATTTATCTGTTGCCCCGTCGTCCAAGGAACTCACTCGCTGCTGCACCACAGGGATTCTCAGCGGTCCACCTCCAGATCCTGTCAGTATCTCTGCTCCGTTCCTGACAGCCAGCTCCTGCACCCTTCAACTCTCGTCTGATAACTGACTCTGGTTCTCATCATCCACTACCCACTGTTTGCAATAAACTCTCAAAACCAGCTCTGTGTGTGTGTGCTGTGTCCGGGTTCATCTAAGACAAAACATGACAAAAAGTAGAATGGGAGGCAGATCCTTTACCTATCAGGCTCCTCTCCTGTGGAACCAACTCCCAGTTTTGGTCCGTGAGGCAGACACCCTGTCTACTTTTAAGATTAATATTAAAACTTTCCTTTTTGACAAAGCTTATAGTTAGAGTGGCTCATGTTACCCTGAGCTATCTCTATAGGTATGCTGCTATAGGCTTAGGCTACTGGAGGACATCAGGGTCTATTTCTCTCACTCTATTGATTTCTACTGTTCTCAAGTTTTGCATTGCTTGTTGTCATTTCATCGTGTAACTTTTTATTCTCTCTCTTTCTCTTCATAGTAGGTACGTCTGGTCTGGCGTTTTGTTAACTGTGACATCATCCAGAGAAGGCGGCTCACTCGCTATTACCATCTAATGTAGAACAGATTACTGGATCAATGTGTGCTTCTGTGCTTTTTTTGTCTCTCTTGTTGTGTCTCTGCTCTGTCTTCTGTAACCCCCAGTCGGTCGAGGCAGATGACCGTTCATACTGAGCCTGGTTCTGCTGGAGGTTTTTTCGTTCCAGTTAATGGGGAGTTTTTCTTTCCACTGTCGCTTCATACTTGCTCAGTATGAGAGATTGCTGCAAAGCCATGTTCAATGCAGACAACTCTCCCTGTGGTTCTACGCTAAAACATTTTTTTTTAGCAAAGCTTTTGGTCCCCTTTAGATGTTTTTTTTTTTCTTCTAAAATAAGATAAGATAAGATAGGCTTTATTGATCTCACATTGGAGAAATTCACATGTCACATCGGCTCAGTAATCAGTAATCAGAAGAAGGTGCGAAAAGTAGGACAAGGTGCATCAGGTATATACAGTGTGTCCTCGTTTATACAGTGGATCAAAAAGAAGTAGATAAGAAAATAAGAATAAAAAATATAAAATAGAAATAAGGCAGAGGATATCTTACATATGTTTACTGTGACTTGTATACATGTGTATTGACATATATTCAGGTGTAATTGCAGCAGAAGTCACTTCTTTCAGGATTATTGCACAATGTATTAAATATATTTGCACATTAGATATTGCACGTAGGTTATTACAGTTACAGTTATATTTAGTTGTGGTTACAGTTATGGTGCAGCATTGTATAATCTGATAGGCAGCAGGAATGAATGATCTGTGGTAGCGCTCCTTTTTACAGACAGGATGTCTAAGTCTTGCACTGAAGGAGCTGCTCAGCTCCTCTACAGTCTGGTGCAGGGGGTGGAAGGTGTTGTCCATGATGGATGTGAACTTGGACAACACCCTCCTCTCAGCTACTTCCTCCACAGAGTCCAGAGGGCAGCCCAGGACAGAAGTGGCCTTCCTCACCAGCTTATTCAGCCTCTTTCTGTCCCGCTCTGCACTGCCAGGAGCCCAGCAGACGACAGCGTAGAGGAGGGCTGAGGCCACCACAGAGTCATAGAAAGTTTTTAGCAGAGGCCTGCTCACTCCAAAGGACCTCAGCCTCCTCAGGAGGTGGAGGCGGCTCTGGCCCTTCTTATACAGGGCGTCGGTGTTGTGAGTCCAGTCCAGTTTATTGTTGACGTGAACACCCAGGTATTTGAAACTCTCCACAGTTTCTATGTCCTGTCCCTGGATGTTCACAGGTGAGTGAGGTGGGGGTCTTCTCCTGAAGTCGATCACCATCTCCTTGGTCTTACTGGTGTTTAGACACAGGTGGTTCTTCTCACACCATTCCACAAAGTCCATGATGACCGACCGGTACTCAGGCTCGTCCCCCTCAGACACAATTCAATTCAATTCAATTCAATTTTATTTATATAGCGCCAAATCATGAAACATGTCATCTCAAGGCACTTTACAAAGTCAAGTTCAATCATATTATACAGATTGGGTCAGATTATACAGATTGGTCAAAAATTTCCTATATAAGGAAACCAGTTGATTGCATCAAAGTCCCGACAAGCAGCATTCACTCCTGGGGAACCGTAGAGCCACAGGAAGAGTCATCTGCATTGTACATGGCTTTGCTGCAATCCCTCATACTGAGCAAGCATGAAGCGACAGTGGGAAGAAAAACCACCCATTAACGGGAAAAAAAAACCTCCGGCAGAACCGGGCTCAGTATGAACGGTCATCTGCCTCGACCGACTGGGGTTACAGAAGACAGAACAGAGACACAACAAGAGAAACAAAAAAGCACAGAAGCACACATTGATCTAGTAATCTGTTCTACATTAGATGGTAGTAGCAGGTGAGTCGTCTTCTCTGGATGATGTCAAAGTTAACAGAACGCCAGACCAGGTGTACCTACTATGAAGAGAAAAGAGAGAGAACAGAAAGTTAAAGCAGAAATGACAACACATAATGCATAATTGAAGAACTGTAGAACTCAATATAGTGAGAAAATTAGATCCTGATATACTCCAGTAACCTAAGCCTATAGCAGTAAAACTATAAAGGTAGCTGAGAGTAACATGAGTCACTAGTTATAATTTTTGTCAAAAAGAAAAGTTTTAAGCCTAGTCTTAAAAGTAGACAGGGTGTCTGCCTCACGGACCAAAACTGGGAGTTGGTTCCACAGGAGAGGAGCCTGATAGCTAAAGGATCTGCCTCCCATTCTACTTTTAGAGACTCTAGGAACCACCAGCAGACCTGCAGTCTGAGAGCGAAGTGCTCTGTTAGGAACATACGGGGTAATCAGAGCTCTGATATATGATGGAGCTTGATTATTAAGGGCTTTATACGTTAGAAGAAGAATTTTAAATTCTATTCTTGATTTAACAGGAAGCCAATGAAGGGAAGCTAAAATTGGAGAAATATGATCCCTCTTGTTGATTTTCATCAGAACTCTTGCTGCAGCATTTTGGATCAGCTGAAGGCTTTGAACTGCATTTTGTGGACTTCCTGATAGTAAAGAATTACAATAGTCCAGCCTTGAAGTAACAAATGCATGGACCAGTTTTTCAGCATCACTCCTGGACAGAATGTTTCTAATTTTGGCGATATTCCGGAGGTGAAAAAAGGAAACTCTGGAAACCTGTTTAATATGGGATTTAAATGACATGTCTTGGTCAAAAATAACACCAAGATTTTTTACTTTATTACCAGAGGCCAGGTTAATGCCACCCAGATTAAGTGATTGGTTAAGAAGTTTATTTTTTGAGGACTCTGGCCCAAAGATTAAAACTTCGGTCTTGTCAGAATTTAGATGCAGGAAATTTAAAGTCATCCAGCTTTTGATGTCATCAAGACATGACTGCAGTCGAAGTAATTGATTGGATTCATCAGGATTTATGGATAAATATAGCTGAGTATCATCAGCATAACAGTGGAAATTAATCCCATGCTGTCTGATAATTTTGCCAATCGGAAGCATATATATAGTAAAGAGAATTGGTCCAAGGACTGAACCCTGTGGTACTCCACAGGTGACCCTAGAGTTTGAGGAAGATTTATTATTAACATGAACAAATTGGAATCTGTCTGACAGATAAGATTTAAACCAGCCTAATGCTTTCCCCTTAATCCCTACAGTATGTTCAAGTCTTTGTAGGAGAATATTGTGATCAACTGTATCAAACGCAGCACTGAGATCTAACAGGACAAGTATAGACACAAGTCCATTATCTGAGGCCATGAGAATATCATTAGTGACCTTCACCAGAGCTGTTTCAGTGCTATGATGAGCTCTGAAGCCTGACTGAAACTCCTCAAGTAGGTCATTACTTTGTAAATGTTCACAAAGTTGATTAGCAACTACTTTCTCAAGAATTTTAGATAAGAAAAGAAGATTAGATATAGGTCTGTAATTTACTAACTCATCTTGATCACACAGCCCACAATGACCGAGTCATCAGAGAACTTCTGAAGATGGCAGCTGTCCGTGTTGTAAGTAAAGTCCAAGGTGTAGAGGGTGAAAAAAATAGCTTTTTTAATTTATTTTTTAATGCTTTTTTAAATTTTTTACCTGTAATACTTTGGTGGAAAGTGCAGTATAAATTAAATGTACTATTAAAAATTCAGACTACTGTATCATGCAGTGGAAATCGGTGATAAGGTGGCACTTGCAGGATACTTCACGTGGTCCAAGCATATCTGAGGGCTTGGTTGGTTAGTGACATCCAGATAAACTCAGGTCGTAAGTGAAAACCATTTTATGGTACAATGTCATTGAGTTGCACAAAAAAATAAATGGATTGTAAAACAGTTTTATTCAACTTGACAAAATTAATTTGTTGAAAAATCATTATTTTAGGTTGGTAAGCAATACAGTGTATTCTCAGTAAATAAGACATACTTCTAATAAACACAGACAGCTTAACTATGTGTGAGAAAGATGAAGTCAAATCAGATAAGACTCATTTGATACATAATCTGTTTCCCATGGTAACAGTACAGAAAAAATAATGACCAAGTGGAAAAGGTTCATGTGAATGGTCAGTTTGGGGATGAAAATTGGAAAAGTAACATAATTTCTCTTCTGAGGCTGTCAGGTGATACGAAGAACATTTATGACAGTTGGGGGTGTGTCTTCAGAAAAAAATAATAATAAAAAAACATAGTTACAATGAAAAGTCCAAAAGAGCTCAGAAAAGAAATCTCTCTGATTCTTGAGAGGTTTCTTTTGGAGATTTTACCCCCTTCTCCTTTTTACATAACAGCACAGTAATATTGCTTAGAATGTCAAAGACCTTTTAATATCAAACGTAGTGCATTTTCTTGGTCAACTGCTAATTACTAGCAGATTTATGACAGGAGTGTCCAAACAGTTCTACGGTTTTATATATATGTATATATATATATATATATATATATATATATATATATATATATATATATATATATATATATATATGGAGAAAAGAAAATCACAACCCCAGTGGAATAAAAATAAGTTATACAGGGTATTGAAACAAAAAAAATATAGCCAGTTCTACAACCCTGTGCAAGCAGCTTTACACCCCCCCCCCCCCCCCCCCCCCCCCCACCCACCCTACAGGTAAATAAAGGGACCTAAGTAGGAACATTTGATATAAAAGCACCTTTTTGTCCAAATCATTCAAATTTCATCTGCTATCTAATTCACATCGGGTCATTATACTAATTAGGATTTCCATGACAGGGGTATAGGTCATCTTCAGTGCTTCATTGTGTGGCTGGAGAAAGACTGCCATCTACTGTTTAGACGACAGATGTGTTGGCAGCTGATTTATAAACTGACTCAAGTTGTTTAGCAGAATGGTCTGTCCTGAGATCAGAGGACTGAAACTGATCAAATATTCCAGAACAAGAGATTTTTATACAACCTCAGCTGATGGATGATAAAATATCCCTTGAAAGAATGCACACACACTTTGACCAGGGGGAAACACCACTGGAAGATGTCGTGCTGTGGTTTAATGGGTGATGCTTGACCACTCAGCTGTTCCAAGGCCTGTCCTTTTCCAACATCCAGTCCAATCAGTCCTATCGACTGATTGGACCTGTCGGCCCAAACACTCAATGAAGGTCACCTGACACGGAAGAAGCCTCATAAGGGCCTTTCTCCCCAACCAGCTCCAGTGCCTAACCAGTGATAATTTTTGTTTTAGCACAAGTTCTTTGAGTTTCCACCAAGGTGAATTTCTGCCCTGGCCCGAAACAGCTGGTACTAACCCAGCACTGGTTAGGTGCTGGACCAGGAGAAGGAAACAGCTTGCATCAAACATTAACTGGAAGAGACATTTCTAATTATATGGCTCTAAGTGGACTCACTGGTGGTAGAAAGGGCAACTAGTTATTCTACAGAACCAGTTAAGAACAGATTCAAGAACCAGACCCAGTTAGGAACTGGAACCACTTTGGTAAAAGAAACCCTCTAATAGATGCATTGAGCATCCTTATCAGTGCTGAATGATTCAGATAAGAGTCACATTGTGGATGACGAGTGTTTGGATCAGGGGCATAAGGATGTCACAGTGGCCTGGTGAGGATACCTTAAGGCATTGACACAAAGTGTGTCATCCAGAACCTTTTAATCTGTTTAGGATGACAGGGGCAGATGTTACAGGGTTCTAAAATGCTTGACACAAATTCATATCGTCAGCATCGGGTGACTTTATGACTTACAGTGGTGGAAAAAGGTGTTCACCCCTCATTATTTCTTCTTATTGTCACACTTAAATGTTTTCAGATTATCACAACAATGTGTATATTGGATAAAGTTAAACTGAGTGAAAACAAATCGCTGTTTTTCAAATGACGAGGTCATTCATTATGGGATAAATACTCTCCAAACCTACATAGCCCTATAAAGCAATAGCCCCCCTTGTTACATCATGAATTAACTGTGATTAAACGATGGTTTTTAGAGAGTTGAATTTTCACACGCCAGACACAGGCCTGATCATTACCTGACCAGCAGGTAAAATAAATCATTTAGATATAACCTTTCTGACTGCTCTCAAAATCCAGAGCATCATCCACAAAATTCAAAACAGCCAAAAAACATTTTTTTAAATAAATCATTGACATCTGTCAAAAAAGGATTACAAAGCCATTTCTAAGACTTTGGGATGCCATAAAACTTAAGCGAAAGACAATCTTCAAAGGAAGGAAACATGCAGCGCTGGAGAACCTTCCCAGGAGAGACCGGTCAACCAGAACTACTCCAAGAGATCATCAACGATTCATCCAGGAGGTCCCAGAAGAACCCAGAACAGCATCTACAGCTCGGCAGGCCTCACTGCCTCAGATATTGTCAGAGGTCATGATTGAACAACAACAACAACAAAAAAGGCTGGGTAAAAATTGCCTCCATGGGAGAGTTCCACGACCAGAACCACTGCTGTGCCAAAAGATCACAAAGCCCCGTCTCACATTTACCAAAAACATTTTGATGATCCCTAAGACTTGAAATATTCTGTTGATTAGCCAATCAAAAGTGGGCCTTATAGAAAATGATGCATTATGTTATGTCTGACCACTGCATTTCAGAAACAGACCATCATATTGACAGCCAAACATGGTGGGGGTAGTGAGATGGTTTGGGGCAGATTTGACCAGCTGTAATTGAAGGAATCAGGAATTTTGCTCTCTACCAAAGAAATCCTGCAGAACTTCAGGACAGGACCTCATGCCCGATCACACTTTGGTTCTGCAGCAGGAAAATGATCCAGAGCACAGAGGCTTGGCAACATCTGAATGGCAAAAAAAAAAAAAAGTTTTGGTATTACTTAGCCAAAGTCTGGACTTTAAAGCTAGAGTCTGCGATTTTTACGAGAGTTTCCAAAGTCCCTTTTTTAATAACTGCGCAAGACCGTCCACTCCTCAGGGGGATTGCATGAAAATAAAATCTCCCAAATCCACCCTAGGCTTAGTTCTTTCTACTGAGCCCTTCCTCTTCTTCTCATAAACTTTTACACAGTTTGCTTCTTGCGACTCTTGGGGCCATGTTCAAAGTATACGGTGAGAGCAGCGGAGCTACAATGAAAGGCTAACGCCGAAGCTAACCGCTAAGCTAACAGGATACATAAACACTAGAAGTGTACATGTACAGCCAGGAAGCGGAAACTAGGAAGGAAAGAGCACTGAGAGCTGCAGGCCTGTAAAAACTCAGGAACTCCCACAGAGGGGTGAGAGCAGGACCAAAACTCTGACCAATCACTGCCATTCCAACTGAATGACAGGGATTGGTCAGAGTTTTTACAGGCCTGCAGCTCTCATGGAGATAAAATTTTTAACCTCCTTTTTCTGAATATATAATGTGTTGACTACTGTTGAGGATGGAAGGACCATTTCACCCAAGTATAACAGTGTTTCTGAATAGGATTACCAGCTTTAAATCCAATTCAGATGCTGTAGTGTGACCTTAAACACATAATTAATACGGAAACCCTCCATTGTGGCTGATTTAACAACTCAGCAAAGCAGAGGATCGGCCAAATTTCCCAAGAGGTGATCTTAAAAGACTGAAACTCTTAATGTCAGTTGATGCTGCTAAGGGTGGAACAACTTCCGATCAGGTTTAGGGAGGCAATTACTATTTGATAGAGCCAGGTCGGTTTGGATCAAATTTTCCCCTTAATGAAGGAAATCATCATATAAAAACTGCTATTTGTTTTCACTCAGATCCTCTTTATCATGTTTTAAAAAGTGCTTGATGATATGAAACATTTAAGACAAAAAAGGAAAAACAGAACAAATCTGTGAGGAAGTGAACATATTTTCACAGCACTGCATGTGACCCATGTTAAACTCCATCAGGTCTGGGTAATGTTGTCTGAAGGTGTTGTCTGGTGACCTTCAGCCTATGATTTGACTGTCAGGTGATCTGGAAACTGGCTGATGACGCCATTGCAACAATCTTGATGCTAAATTATTCAAACCCCTGGTAGATTTAGATTTAAAATTATCTCGATTCAACCAAGAAATTGGTTACTGACAGGAAATAAAAAACACATTTCCCGAAAGATAATAAAACAAAGTAGTATTTGTATAAAACAAAAAACAATTACATTTTTTTTCTACATCTTATAAAAAAGGCATGATTAAAATTATTTAGACCCTCCTCAATAAATGTAAAAATTTGTAGTACTACCATAATCAACCCGTCTAACTGCTGAGCCATGAATTTCTCTTTGGGGGGCTTCAAGTCTGTGAGGTTGGACATCCTCCTTACCATCACCCTAATCTTTAGCTTGCTCCACATTCTGGCTGGGCCGCTCCAAAAACTTGACATTACTTACCAACAGAAGGAACATAACTTTAAACCTTAATCTGCCAGGGGAATAAACAACTTTGATCTCAACTATACACTCAGCAGTGACTCTTGAAGACATGACGTGTTTTGCGTATCCTCCCCTGGTCTGCATGTGGTCCTGTTTGTGTTTAAATTGGGTTCTGGGTGCTTAGCTTCTTTCTCAGTGAGTTCAGACACACCCAAAGGCTGCCTGACCAAGGCAACCATGCAGATTCCTGCAGTGAACATACTCTGTTGAATTCTCACCACAGTCAAAACAATAAAAAACTACTCTCAGGTTAGGGAAGGGGGGGGGGGCAACCTTGTGGTTCTGTTAGAGGGGATGGTGCTGCTGGGTTCACTGATCATCAATCATAACCATAAAAAGATGTTGTGGACAGCAACACACATGGAAGGGTAAAAACATGGGTCAGTTAAAAGTGTTTCACTTCAGAGCAACATAAAAGGTCCAGTTGTTGTGCGCCTGATCCCCTGCAGCCTGAGAGTGCTGCTCTGGAGATCTCCTCCACTGCTCGCTGCAGTCTCTCAGAAGATGCTTGTATTTGTGCAGGTGCTAGTTGGATCATGCTGATCGGCAGCCAAAGGTTCCATCGTGGTCGCTGCAGAAGAAGAAACCGGTTCCTCACAGTGACTACGCGCAGTCAGTTCTTCAGGTACACGTGGTCGGGGAGCTGGACCACAGACCAGGGTTTAAGAGCCAGCACCAGGTTTCAACAAATGAACAGATAGAACCTTGTCCAGGGAGGTAGCCCTTCATGCTGCAGTGGTCCAGATGGGATCTTAAACTGTGCACCGATGAACTGCTTCCAGATCGAGGATCGGGATTTGCAAAGTCAAGGTGTCATTTTCATTCTTGAGTAGTAATTGGATCCGTTCCGGACCAACGGGTCGGCTCATCCTTACAAACATTAAATCCACGTGGAACCATGAAGGTAGTCACAAGTTGTTTTTGTTTTGGAAAGAAATTAAAGTGCACTGCTACACCAGGAGAAAGGAGTGAGGTTATTATTTAAAGTCAGCTGCAATTTTATGATACAGTCGGATCAGCTTGGTCCATGTGAGGATTGAAAGGTTCTGACCCGTGGAAGAGGAGGCGTGAAGAGGACAGTGTGGTGACTGTTGTCAGTTTTCAGCCAGGGACAGAGCCAGAGCTGCCTGAAGCGCTGCCTCTTCATCAATGCTGTAATCCTGGCACCGAGGAAACAAACAAAAACTATTAGCTGCCGTTCCTTCCTTAGGAACAAAGGACAAAACAACACATTTGGTGTCATTCTTAATACTAGAAGACAGTGGATTTCTGCCGACCTCATCCCTAGCCCATAAACATCTGGAAGGACTATATTTGAAGTGATGTTTGAAAAAGTGAATTAGGTACACATTTAACGTCAATTCTCTATAATCCCCACAGGCGCAGGGAAACACACCTGGAGACTGAAACCAAAACACGTAAAATGTTTTCGCTATTCAAGAAAAAAAGTATCACAGATATGAATTTATAAAAGTTGAGAATAAAAGCTGTAAAATCAGGTAAAAAGCGTTTGACCTGCCCAGCTGAAAGTTAAACGTATTGTAGAAGAGTTGGTTGTTTAGTGTGAGCATCAAGAAACAAAGGAAGAGCACCACTGCTTGGTCATTTAGGCTCTTCATCATTTCACACCTGGGCTCTTCAGCTAATATGTTTTAGAGTATGAAAAGAATCCCTCTGTCACGGGACTTTTTGTTTGGACCATGCCTTAGTTCAAACCTGCATTCATAACTGATGAAGTCATTTTCTATAATCTAAGTGTACTGTAAGAACATGTGGCAGTGTGGCAGGATACCAAATAAACGGATTCTGGATATATATTCAGCAACCTATGATGAGTTTTACATCAAACAGAATGATGATGTCATCTTTAAAGACGGCAGTGCGAAACGTACAACAAAGGTATCGTATGAGAACTTATGTCTGTGAAGAAGATGCTGCAGAAAGTTGGAGCTCTTATAGGTGGGGTCTCCCCATGGCATGGCTGAACACACCGGGCACACCTGCAGGAACAGAAACACCAATGAGCTCCAGCCAGGTCAACATTCTCAGCTGCATGGATGCGTTTGCTGGTAACGGGTCGTCCAGCGCTGCCTTTCATGTCTCACTGAGGTTCTACGACCAGTACTGATGTCTAAACTGGTCAGCCTGGCTGGCCAGAAAAAGTGTCTCCGATACTACTGATCTAAATCACCAGAATTAGTTAAAACTTTAGTAGATTGGACTGATCTATGGAGAGCTTGTCAAGAAGTAGGGTAAACCCCTTTGCTGGTGCCCATTCCTAACACAAGAAACTCTGTTCATCTTTGATTCAGTGTTCAACCTGATGCAGCCAATGAAATTCCACCTAGCGTATCTCCTCACCACTTTATTGGGATCATTGCGGTGGTTTTCCATACAGTGCTTCACCAGTTCCTGCTGGTCCAGGTTTCTGGCCCCACAGAATGGACACACAAATGTCGAGCGGTTTGGGATATTGCTACACGCCAAAAGACACAAATGCACAGAAAGGACAGATCGTTGCTGGAAAGGACAGATGCTTTTTTGAAGCATTGAATAAAAAAGCAAATTTCTCAGTTTCAAACAAAGCTGCTTCAGATGGATCTGGTGTGTGTACCTTGGTATAGGTTGGGAGGTGGGGACCACCGGGACAAACTTGGGACAGTTGGCTATCTGCTCTTGTACTTTGGAACAGGAGGAAATGTGGGACCTCATCTTCACCAGAGACACCTGTCAACAGACTTGTTATTATTACCAACATGTGAGAGAAGTAATGGGATCAGGTCCCACATCAGAAAAAGAAGATTGTTATCAAGAAAATGTCAGCGATTTACTAGTTTGATATAGAGAAACACCGAATAATAACCAAACAGTGCAGAGTAGCATGAGTTCTTCAACATGGTTCCACTGAAATAACTATTTGGGACCTTTTTGGTGCAGCCCCTGCAGGGGGCTTTGTAGGAAGCCAGCTGTTTCTCCACATTGGACGAGCGCTCCACTTTCTTGGGGTCAAAGGGCACACGACAAAGAGGGCAGAGGGGCGAGGCCACCTGAAGACATGGCTGCAGACATTCCCCACAGAACCTAGAAAACCAAACCACATGGCATGCCAACAATCAGCAACCAAACTGATCGATATCAATAATTATCTACAAATTCAAAACATATATTTTAAGTGCAAGCCTGACCATTTTGATGCTGTTGCTTAGCAACCTATTTTTAGATACAGAACACATAAACACTGAATTCAAACTCAACCCATTATTCAACCAACTTTTTACCAAAACTCCAAGTAAAAAATAAAAAGAAAGAACACGCGCTCTCTGAATTCTTTGGTGGGGGCGGGGCTTAGTTCTTGGGTTTGCGTTTGTGATTGGTTGGGAGGATGTAATAACTGTAATATTAACTGACATGATAGGCTAGAATGCAAAAGGAAGAACTGTTATTCTATTGAACTTTTTATTGACCTTTTTTCTATCATATGATGAACAGTCATCTGCCTCGACCGACTGGAGTTACAGAAGACAGAGCAGAGACACAACAAGAGAGACAAACAAGCACAGAAGCACACATTCATTATATACGATATACACATATCATAGATATACGTCTGATGCAGCAGCATCAGTACTAAATAAATTCCTCAGACATCAGGATTGCTTTTTCAATTAAAATTAATCATTTGTTCAAGTTGGTGAATTAGCAAATATAACAATTCTACTTTTAAAGCATGAACTGAGATTATGCTTTGTTAAATAAGTTTGTAATATTTTTTTTCCTGTTGTAATCAACACTTAGTTCAAACCTGCAACATTCTGATTCTAGAGCTTGGTTTGCATGTGCAGTTCTCGTTTCTCGTGTTTTGTTCTCAATCTGATTTTTCTGATCTGTATTTTCTAGAGATGGACTGAACAAAGCTTTGTGGACAATTTCCAACTTTGTTAACATTTTACCTGCTGAATCATTCTGAATTAAACTGGATAGGGATTGTGAGAGACCTAAACTTCTAATCTCAATTTATTTTGAGGTATTTATAACATGTTTTAATTATGACGCTCTTTTTGGCTCAAACCCATTATTAAACAAGCTACTGCAGTTCATCGGTTAAATACAGAGCTACTGTATAGCAGCACACAATAACGGCATTCATTCCTATTGAAACAGATTGATTTATTGATGTCTCATCAAGGAGCTTGTCTCATCATCATGAAGGCAGGGTTATTCTGGGCTAGCTGGAGATATAAATAAATCTCAATACTGATACTTAAGAATAAAGCTAATTGCTGGCAAAAATTCTGGGCCCGGTTCACTGCAGATCCAACATAGGAGCAGCCATCCTTCTGATTCACAAAGCAATGAGAATGACTAAAAATGATTTTAAAGTGCTGGCTTTATTCCAATACAAGTATAATGTGGGAATTTGTATAAAAAAAATCATATAAACTTAAAGAAATCTGACCATGCAGTTATTATTCAGTGGGTCATCTTGGTTCTCACACATAGTAGTGAACCTTCAGTATTATCCCTAACAAAGATGAGCATGAAATGATAAACGGCCTGTACCTGACCCCAAAGTGCTTTACACCACCTTCATTCATTCACACATTCAGACGCTGGCCAACGGTGGTGAGCTACAGACTGACAGAAAGGAGGCTGCCGTACCATCACCATGACAAAAACAAAGAAACTTCATTTATATATATTTATTCATTCTCTTTTGGGATTGTGTTAACATTTTTGCCCATAAGCTGCTCCTTGAGTGAAGTGTCTTGCCCAAGGACACGACTGAACCGATCAGAGCAGGGGTTCGAACCAGCGACCTGCCGGTCCTAGCTCCCACTGTCAGCCCTTGAAATTGGGTGAAATTAATTAAAAGGGTGATTATAATAAGAAGAGCAGCAATGATAGAAGCAATGATGACATCAGTCAAATAGATAAAAAGAAAATGAACGAGACCAGTTTTATTAGGCTGTTCCAGCTAATGTTTAAAATGGGGAAAAGGTGGGAAAACTAAACAAGGCTAAAGACAACAATGACGTAATATTAGCAGGAAAAGCCACCAAGATCCTGAGTTAAAACTAGCTTTGGAGTAAGAAAGTGAATGTAACAACACAGCTTTAATGAGTACCACCGCTGACAAGAGCCAGCCATCAGCTCTGTTAAAGGTGAGGCAGAGGGACTTTATCTCCTGAGGTGACCCTAACCCTCTCTCCAGGTAAACAGCCTGGTGGCTTTTGTTTTTGATTATACTAAAGGCAGCAGAAGCCGTTTTATGGTATTTAAAATGAAGCGTGATGAGTCCAGAACAGCACTGAAAGAGTTCTGAGTTTTATTTCTGTTCTACACATTAAAAACTTAGTGACTGAATCCAGGTCGGTGCCAATTGGCCGAGAGCTTCTTCTAGCTGGGTAAACACGGACCAGAGCGTCCGTTGTTCGCGAGGGTTTCCCTTCCACTGATCCGGTTCTATGCGAACCTGATCTGGGACCTGTGGGAGCCACATGGCCCGTTATGTCCCGCCACACCGAGAACGAGCATGAAACGCGAGCCCTGGCCTCCCACGGAGAAACAACAACAACAACAGGCTACTTTACGTGTGTCCGCAGCTGGCGATGCTGACGGGTTTGTGGTAAACCTCTAAGCAGATGGGACAGGAGAACTGGCTCTCTACGGCCTCAGGGGGGGCTGCCAGCGGGCCGGGGCCGCTGCTGGACTGCTGCTGCTGCGGCTGCGGCTGCTGCTGCTGGCGGAACTGGGTGCTCGCCGACACAAAGCTCCGAAACATCGCCATCATGGAGCAGAAGAGGAGCCGCGGTTGTCGACGGAAGACTTGCCCGCGATGAACAGCTCAAACTGCGGGGTAGCTAGTGCATACTCGGTGCAGCAGAGAGGGGAAGGCTCCTCCAACTAATGCACGAGAGGAAGGTTTCCTCTGTTGCTCAGCTCTGCTTCCCCCCCGGCTGGAGAAGACATGCCAGAGAAGTAAACATTGGAAGCGGCGCTCGCTGGAGACTGCGAGCACGACGTCGCGATGCTTGACCTCAATTTAAAAGCTCCAAGCTACAAACGCGTGGATCGCAGGGAGTGCTGCATCCAGATGGCTGTGAGATCAGCGCTGGTGGACCCAGGGAGATGGGCGCTCGCGAGGCTTCGCCACAGCTCTCCGCGCGCTCAGCTTCCTGGAGGATGAAGTCCCGCTGATCCTCCGCTGCCAGCAGGAGTTACCGCTGTGGAACTGCAATCCCATGGAGCTGTTCACCCTGCAGAAACGCCGGAGCTAGCTCCTGGAGAGCCCCGCCCATCGGGATGGAACCACTGGAACTAGTAGTTGACTCCCAAGTAATGTTCCCCCTAATTTTTCATGTGTCTGAGCAGACAAACAAACTCCCTGAGCGTTCAGTTTGACCTCTGTGAGCAGTATCGCACGTGCACACTGAGGCTACATTACGCCTGTCCGAAACCTGAAATAATAACAAGCTATATGGTTTACTAAAATAATCAAGTTACAACAATAATTTCTTTTAGATTCCTATGTTTAGACAAAACTGATTCAGTCCGATTACATGAAAAAAACAATAATCTTGTTTTTTTTAAAAGAGCTGTATAGTGTGTTTTATGTCAGAGTAGGGGTCCTGCTAAGGAAGGCCTGAGATACATGTACATCTTTCACAGTTAAAGTTTTATTAACATTAAATTATTCACATTTTCTGCAGTGAGATTTAGCTGAAGTATGTGGTGCTATGCGGCCTGTCAGTCTGCTCCAGGGCAGCTGTGGCTACTGACACAGCTCACCACCATCAGGGTGTGAATGTGAGCATGAATGGGTGAATGACTGACCGGTGTAAAGCATTTTGGGGTCGTCAGATCATTTGTTTCAATATTCTCAGCTCACACTCAGCTTTTATTTATATAATGTATGAATTTCCAGTTTTATTTAAACTATCCGAAATGGCTATACATATTTGACAAATTATTAATTTGCTGGACTGTGGGCTGAACTCTGGTCCTTTGGATCAGAACTGTGTCTCTTCTGCCACCTAGCGGTTGTTAAGTCCAGAGCCAGACTTCTACGAGCACATTGGGCATGTGCACTTCATTGAGCATTGTGGGTAATGAAGTACATGAACAAAATATTTTATAAATGTAACTTTTATCTATAAACTTTAGAATTTCATTATATAACTGAAATATTCAAGAGAGATGAGATCTTTAGAAATATAAGATTGAGTTCATGAAAGTTCTCAGCTCCCTCTTTAACAGGTTTATTAAACTCAGTAAAATAAAAAGTAGCCAAACTGGCATTACCTAGAAATATATTGTTTAAACCATAATAAAGTTTACTCTGTTTTCTGCTCTCTGTCATTTTGCACACAGCATGTTCAATTGGAATGTTTAGCATCGAAGTGTACTATGACATCACAGCTGATGACATCACAGCTGATGTCATAGTACACTGATGTCACTCTGTGACACATCAACGGAATCTTAACTACTATTGAGCTGGTTTTTCATTTACTGTTCCCGACCTTCATCGCGACAGTACACTTTTGAGAGAGCACGTTCGAATCTCAGCTAAACAGCAAGAATTCGATCTCAGATATCAGACGCCTTTTAGAGAAGCGACTATATCTGATTTACAGAAAGTTAGACATGGAGCAAACACTTTCATGGGTAGACATGGTTGACCTCAACATCCAAGTCGACTACGATGCAATTATCTTCCCGATCGAAGATGGCATTGACGGTACCAGTGAGCTGCATCTCACCCAGCTAGAAGATGGTACAGAGATCCAAGGGGAATCTGGTTCCTCAGCTGAATCTGAGACTCCTCCTTCAGAGGATGGTCAGCAGGATTCATCTTCCTCTGGTGGCTCTGGGTCTCTCAACTCAGAAGTAATCCAGCAAGCATGTCAGCCATCTCCAAGGTCAGAAAAACCAAAGAAAGACCTCAGTGCCTTTACTTCCTCTCAGGCACCTCACTCATACCACCAATCTAAGCATTTCCAGGGCCGATGCCAACAAGCAGAGCGGGCGCACATCCAGGCCCCAGTTTACTATGTGGCTTCCAACTCACAAGACCACAAGAGAAAACCAAGGCATTCCCAGGCCACTGGAAGCTCTGAGGCTCGTCACCCCCAGTACTATAAGAGGGGCAAGATGACCCAACACGCCTCAGCTGTTACGGTGATCCCTCGCTCGTTGGACATTGAACAGGCAATCAAACGTATCAGTGATCTCACGCAGCAGGTGGACAATCTTAAACAGGAGCTGCAAGGTAAGGTTTTTGATCTTCACCAGGAGAGGGAACAAAGAATCAAATTTCAGGTTGATTGCAAAGCACAGCTGGAACAGATCCAAGAACTGCAAAAAAGTTTAGAACATGAACATCACATGAGATTCAAATGTGAAGAGAAGGCAGAGAAGCAGGAAACATTTGCTGCACTGCAGACTGCAGGTGCATCAAGATTTCCACGCATTGCCAAAGTTACAGTACATGAGAGCGTTCTGAATGAGCTTCAGTTTTTTAGGAGGCAGGTGGAAAAAAATGCCTTGAACAGTGAGAAGCTAGCAAAGGCTTTGGTAGCAGAACAGCAGCTGAGAGTCAAATGTGAGGATCAGCTGAGGAGTTTCAAAGAACAGCAGGAAACAATCAATTCTCTGAAGAGTCAGGTTGGACAACTGACCGTAGAGTTGAACCTTGCTTTGAAAAATGAACATCCTGAAGTTTCCTCGCAAACAGAGGCATCCACGCAAACTGACGTCTCCCATCACACAGAGGCCGCCACACAAACTAAAGCCTCCATGAAAACTGAGGTCTCCAAACAAACAGAGGCCCCCAGGCAAACAGGGCCTCAAAGAAAGAGGGCTGTTCATGAGGTTAGACGCCCCCAGCATGAACACAGGAGACAGAATACTAACAGAGGCTTCAATGCAAACCCAGGCCTGTACCCACATGCAGGCCACCATCCAAATTCAGGCCTGTACGTTAACCCAGGCCTCTATGCAAAGCCAGGCCTCTACACACATGCAGCTCCCCATAAAAACGGAGAGTCACTCGCAAATAGGAGACGTCCCCCTTATAGAGGCCAGTAGGCAAACAGGCCTCCAGGCTATCAGAAGCACTTGATCAAATTTCTGACTCCAAGTGTGTTCTCATGTAAATATGTAAATAGATGTCACATTCTGTAAATAAAGCAAATACAAGGAAATCTAGAAAACAGAAAACAAAAAAAGAACTCTAAAAGAATAACAATGAAAAACACATGATTTTGTATTTAGTTTTGTGCTTTTATTTGAATTTTTGTACTTTTTATAATTACTAGTTTAGCTAACTAACACTAATGCAGCCTCAAAGGGGGCCACAGTGTCCTGTGTCCTTTTTGGGCCGGTCCCAAGCCCGGATAAATGCAGAGGGTTGTGTCAGAAAGAGCATCTGAACAAAACCTTTGCTAATAGAGCTGTTTTCAGACCATAATAAAGGGACCACTGACCAACATATTTGATGTGTTTTGATGTTTTCACTTGATACAATTGAATATTTGGTACTGATCTCAGAAACTGTGACTGCTTCAATGTGTTTATGATGTTTTTATGTTTCCATGATGTAAAGCGCTTGGAACCGCCTTGCTGCTGAAATGTGCTATACAAATAAAAGTGACATGACTTAATTTTATATGACAAGATAAGATATGAAATTCCTTTATTGTCCCAAAATGGGGAAATTGTGGGACAATACAATTAATAACAATGCAAGTTACTAATATCTATACCAGATTGGTCAGGACTCAGGTCTTGACCAATCTGGTGACCAACGGGGTACTGGTGAAAACTGGGCTAGTGTTGGTCAGCAAAGAAGAAGAGGAGGAGGAAGACATGTCCATAGGCAGAGGAAGAAGAGGAAGAGCAAGAGTCTAGGAGTGAGAGTAGGGACTTGTGACAGGAAAAGTTAAAGAGTTTGCATGATGCAGAGGAGGGAAGGTGGACATACTGTGTGCTCAGGAGACCAGTTGGAAAGGTAAGGCTAGAAGCTTAGGAGCAGGGCTCAAGCTGTGTGTAGACGGGAAGAGAAATGGTGAAGGTGAAGTGAGAAGGGAAGGGTGTTTAGCAGATTAGAATGATCAGGAATTGAGATGGAAATGTACTTGACAGGTGCAACAAGTGTGATAGTAAGGGGGAAGAGTTGATGATTGAGAAAAATGAGAGAGAATGAAGAGTAGAAGAAGTGACCATTGTAATTCAGAAAGTAGCAAAGATTAATAAGGATGTAGTCAGTGAGGCTTTGAAATGGATGAAGAGTAAAAAGGCAGTTGGTCCTGATGATATACCTGTGGAGGTATGAAAGTGTCTAGGATAGAGAGTAGTGGAGAATTTCACTAAACTGTTCAGTGAGATTTCTAGCAGAACTGTGGGGATTCTGCTAGAAACATGTTTATGGTATGTTGAAATTATTGCAGATAAATTCAAATGATTAACTCTGCACAGCTACTGATTCTCCCAAAGATTTATTCTTTGGGAGGCTACCACAACACATTTGGGACAAGGCTCACCAAGGCTGTGCAGAATTAGCAAATTTTTACTGCCACTTCAAACTATATATAGGAAGCTTACTAAACATTTCATAAACCTGTTTGGATCCCAGTTATAGAATAGACATGTCCAAATGAAATAATGTGCGTATATTATTTCACTCATAATGAGTAATAAAAAAAACATTTTGTGATGTACTAGTTATTGCATTCAAACAAATTCTACATCTGTCCATTAATACAAAATGTAGTTATTGATACTGCTGCTAAACCTTTCTGTGAAACACATTTTAATGTTCAGTAGTCTGATTATACTGTTTTCTTTTAAGGTCCACCAAAAAGAAAGGTCGGAGGGGGAAACAAGAGAAGCCCACATCGTTTGAGAGATGTTGGTGGTGCTGAAGAACAGAGAACCAGTATCAGCACTCTGCTCTAATCAACATTTCCTTCCCTCTCTGCTTCCTCTCCTGCAAAATGTGTCACCTCAGTCAAAAGGCTTTTTCAAATTTAAAATTCACTTAATGAAAATAGCACTGTTATGCTTGATTTGGAGCCACTGCTGAGTAATTAGTTGTTTTTATTAAAAGAGAAGGCATCTTTTGCTGGAGAGGAAACATACTCCCTCCTCCACCAAACTTCCTCCAAGCAAGGTGCTTTCTATTCCTGTTGGACAACTTGTAAATAGTTTTGAAATGTGTTTCCTTGGTTTTCAGTTGTGTTTTTATTTGTAATAAAATCATTTGTTAAATCTTTTTTTTTTTTTCTAAAAATTTGGTCAGCTACTTCTAGCACACCATACTTATGTTTCACATAATGTCAGTTGGTTCAAGAGTTAACTACAGTGACTGTAAATATTAAACTTTTATCAAATATTTCCTTATTCATGGAAGAAAAAACTATATACCACAAAGGAAGCATAGTCAAAAAAGTTGTTGGCAGTGTGTTTGCTTAATTACACCCTATCCTAGAATTAAAGCCAAGCTTGAATGTATATGTAGTTAACTTGTGGTTAACCTGAAACCAGAGGCAGCATCAGAAAGTCATTTTCTGCAAACGAATGGGAAACATTTAAATAGCATAAAACACTGTGTTTTTAAAGAAAAAAAAAATTATCTCTTCTGGTGGTTCCCCGGCCCACACGGCCTGTTCTGGTCTGTCATAACATGCATCTTCTGTTCTCTTGCTCTTCCTTGCCGGTTTGCACCATCCACCATTATTCATTTGGTCAAATCTGGTTCTGCTTGCCTGCCTCAGCTGTCACTACTCATCCTCACAATAAACCTTTTAAAAACGTAACTCTGTTTCTGGCTGAATATTGGGTTGACCAGCGTCATCCATTACAAAAAATATATATAAATACAAATGCTGCTATCCAAACTGGCTCCCATGCAATCTTAATTTCTCCTGGATATTATGTAAACAAGGCGCTCTGTGACATCTGTGACCTGGATAGAGCTACTGAACTGCTTAATTAACGTTCCTGTTAGGCTCAGAACAGATGGACCCAGAATTCAAGGCAGACAAACAGTTGTTTACACAGTTTATTGAGCTCAGAAACAGCTCGGTTGGTGTCGACATCTAAAGTAGGAACTTCTGCAGGAGGTGACAGGTTAATGACCACGTTTAGCTTGGAGTGCTTGAACACAAACGTGTAGGTCACTAACCTGGTCTTAAATGTTCAGTTCTGGTCCGGAAGTAGAGGTAGACGCTAGGTGGCTGATAGCCAACCCGGCGCAGTGGTTGCCGCTCAGTGAGCTCCCGGTGGAGGTGATGCGGAGGGCGGAAGACAGGCAGGAGGTCGGAACCTTGAAGACAGACGTGAGCAGGATGAGCCGAAACCAAAGCCGAGGTCGGGAACGTAGCTGATGGTCGATGCCAGGTGATCAGAGAGCTGGTGAGGTGCCGAACGACAATCCAGGACGGAGTCGGGTCACAATTCCAGGTTCGGTACACTAGCAGCAGACAGGCTGAACGAGGGTGGGCAGGCTCGGTAGTCGAAGAACGGTTCCGGTCAGTACACAAGCAACAGGGGTCAGGCAGAAGTCAAGAAACAGGTCAGGCAAACAGAATCAGACAGGAACAGGTCAGGATCAGGAATAAGAACAATGAACTGGAATAAGTCCCACAGAAATGGATTGAAATAAACTGGCACTGATGTCTGGTCTAAAAGCTGGTTATTTACTAGTGGGAGCAGGTGGAACAGACCTGAGGTGATGAGGAATGAGCGGAGCTAAGCAGGAGTGTGACATGAGAAATTAAACCAGGCATCAGTGCTGAGATCATGACAGTTCCATCACTCTGAAACTAACTGCGAGAGCTATCTGCCACATTTTGCAGACTAACACACACACACACACACACACACACACACACACACACACACACACACACACACACACACACACACACACACACACACACACACCGCCTCTACTGTGCTTTCTTCCCTTACTCTGCTGCTTTCTGTTTTTGCTGTAGTGTCAGAAAGGTCAGTTCAGAGACCTCAAGCTTTAGCTTTATCAATATAAACAATTAAGCTTTGAATTTTTAGCGATGAAACTCACTCCAGTGAAAAAATGAAACAAAAGAAGTCATTCTATTTCTAGCTTTAGCAAGGTTGGACAAAATTACTTTAGATCAGAAATTCCCAAGAATATATACTTATCTTATTTCTTATTAAGTATTTCTGTATGTTTGTTAATGCATGAAAAAAATCTAGTCAAGGATTTACTTAGCTTATTCCTTTGTGGGGTGTAGTGGGCTTGGCATAGGAGCGCCAACCCCACAACATGTAGAAATAGTAAAAACAGTTGTTTCCAACATCTTAAAGCCTCTTACTTTCTTCCAAGAATAACGATGATTTCTGTCCAGGGATTGTTAAGAATGTATTGCTCACAGTGATCTTATTGGACTGAATCATAAATATGTCTATATTTACAAACCTCTACCAGAAGGGCCGATTGCTCATCTGTCCTGTTTTTCCACATGGAGTTGTCTGCAGAGTTTAAGAAAAGTTTAATATAATAAACACATTGTAAAGGAGTTTTAAAAGCAAACATAAATAGTTTTTTATTTCTAAGAAAACAAAATTTAATAATGGAATTTGATTATACACTCGATGAACAACACTCCATACCAGTTCATGTGGAGTGAACAACACTCCATATTTTTTTTTTCACAATTGCTAAGAGAAAAAGAAGAAATATCTGTGCTGCATTCCATTTGCTTTGAAAATCAAAAATAGGAGCTGGGAATGGCATAAACCTGAGTAAAAGCATTCCAGTTAACACAGTCACACAAGTCAAGATTCCAAAATAAAAACTAAAGGTTAGGATTCCAGTACGGGGACGGTCAGGGAAGCTGTTGTTTTGTTCGTAGTACCTCTTATTAACGTCCTTTTAAAGCTGCACTTTTCAAATGGAAACACCACTTTTAATTTATTTGGTTCAGAGTTCCAGCTGCTACATGTAACATTGATTTTAGACACACTCTTACAACTGTGTGTTGTAAAATAAACATGTTTTCATCACAGCTCACTGATGTTGATACAAGGAGCTGCCACGTTGGATCCAAATATCGGTCTTACAAAATTTCTCTGACTTTCCAAGGGTACTGTGACTCTAACTGCCGTTCCAGATGATTTTTCCAATTGGAAGGCAGGATTTTCGAGTTCCCATTGCAAATGGAATGCAACATGATAGTTTAATCAGAGTCCAATTCATTATTACTTAGGGTTAAAAACTTTTGTTCCGAAAGCAGACCTGGGGCCCATTCTTCATACGTTGCTTAAAACATCTGAGATCACATCCAAGATGATTTCATCCGGATAATCATGATCCGGCTAATTGGGTTCTTCCAACACACCCGTTGTTTATGATTAGTATCGCTGGATTGAGTTATCTGAGATAACTGCGTGTTCATGCGTTTGTTTAAAAGGGGAAATGTATTGATAGTAGAAACAATGATCAGCAATGCTGCTATTGGCAGTTCAGCATGGCCAAAGAACGGCCACAGTTTTTCTCTCAAGCAGAACACGAGCTTTTAATGGAAGGTTATGCCGAATTTGAGTCATTAATTAAAACGACAGGGAACACCTCAAAGTCTGTTAAAGCCAGGAGAGAGGGCTGGCAAAAAGTAGCAGACAAATTACATGCATTGGTGCTGTCCATGTTAGATGTTTCTATCACGTTCTACAGTATGTATTTTTGCATTTTAATAATTTCATATTTACTTTGCTCTTTTATATCAGAGCCTCCACGGGCCCCACTAGAACATGTGGACAAGTACAAGTGAAGTACAAGAATATTCTGCAAAATGGTAGCCTTTAATTATTATACTTTATTTTAAAATCTTGTTATGTCAAGAGATGGCAGAATAGATGGAACATGGATAAAAGTGGAAGAAATTATTATAGTGTACAGAAATCTATTGATGCCAAAGGTGTGGTTAGAAAGAATAGAAGAGAGGAGACTATTTTAACAAGACTAAGATTTGATCATACTGGGTTAAATAAAACATTATTTTATCAAAGATGTATAGAATGTATAGAATGTAAAGTAATAGAAAATGTAGAACATATTTTATTATATTGTAGGAAATATGCTGAAGAAAGGATAAGATTAAAACAAAAGACAAGACAAATAGGAAGGGAATGGAATTTGAAAGGATTAATAGGAACAACAGGAGAGGGGATAAAGGAAATACAGAAAGCTGTTATTAAATATCTTAAAAATACAGGATTATACTAAAAGATTTAAAGGTATATGTATATATGGATGTATGTATATTTGTGTATGTATGTATGTATGTATGTATGTATGTATGTATGTATGTATGTATGTATGTATGTATGTATGTATGTATATATATAGATAGATAGATAGATAGATAGATAGATAGATAGATAGATAGATAGATAGACAGAAATAAAGTAATCATCACATTGAAACGCCCTATGATACATACTCCGGTACAGTAGGTGGCGGTATGCACCTAAAAGTTAAGGTTACAATCTGCCATTAAACAAAAAGAAGAAGAAGAACTTAGCGTTGTGGTGTAACACTACTGTCGGAAACAGGACTATCTGCTGTGACCCGCTGGACTCCCGGCTTGTCCCCTGAACAGTGAACACGTCCAGCGGTGCTGCAGTCACCGTGCCACCGCACCGTCATGTGTCAGGTGGAAGAGGAGTACCACGAGCCGCTGGAGCGCGTGGACAGACCCGGGTAGGAGGCGTGCTACAGCGGAAAGCTCCACTCTGAACGCAGGACGTACCACGAGCGATTAAATGCTGCCTTTTAACGACGTCGTTTGGGTTTTCAGGGACGAAGCAGAACTTAATGAAATTACTACATGTTTTTAAATGCCCCCTTTCCCTCAATAACAGAAATACGGAGTATAACTACTCGCATTATGTCTGTTTGATATAAATGTTTGTTTGATATGAACCATGCAGAAAGGGAAAACACCTGAATGAAATGGCTGAACTGGCTCCTCAAGATCTCCAGGTGTCAACCTCTCCAAGACTGGAGGTTGACACCCCTTCTGCAGGTTACTGTACAGCATGGTCAGCCGTAATACTTCTTTACTAAAAACTACTAGCTTAATTAAATGCTGTGTGCTTTTGCTCTGTCACAAAATGATCAGCTGACTTCCGGTCAGTGTAGTCATCGTTATACAGAAGAAGCTGTCCAGACCCGTCCAGCTGGAATAACACCATCAGTCTAAGGCTCAGATTGAGCTGGACAACAGTGAGAAACAGTCCTGGAGAAAGATCAGATGGACTGAAATCTTGCAGGGACCGACGGAAGAACACCGGTGCTACTTTGTTCAGAGAGAGAAAAACACAGACAAAGCTTTCATCAGCTGGATTAACCGCGTGGCAGCACAGAAGTGGTACAAATGTGGCTCCAAACAAAACTTTGGATCTCAGGTCAGGACCCCAGTCAGATCAGAACCACACTGAGAAGCTGTAACCCTTCCTCAAATAGCAGACGGAGGAACAGAAGCAAACAAACTGGGATCAGTTCCAAGCACTCAAGAGCATTTTAGATAATTTAAAGCTACTAGATTGAAGTCATTGGGATAAATAGGCCTAAATGACAGTGACTGAAACTACAAAGTGCATACAAAGATAAAGGAGGGTCTGGCATGCATTTATCTCTCACTATAAAATGTCTTATTGGCATTTTACTGTTTCCACAACAATCTATGTTCTAATCTTTTTTTGTTTGTTTTTAACAAAACACAGTTTTTCTCTCTGTTTCTAGTGTTTCAAAAAAATGTGTCAAATGCAAAGAGGAGCTGGCAGCTGTGGTCATCAGAGTAGGAGATGCATACTGCAGGTAGGACACAGCAACTGTCAACAACTGCCCTAATGTAGGGGTGGACAATAATTCAGTATCAATATATATCGCAACATAACTATTTAGTAAAGGTGGTATGACATTTCCAATATTTCAATATATGTTACAGTCTGATTACAGCATTTGTCACTGAATGACATTCTGGGCGTTATGTAATTTTATGTGTTTTATTTTTTTAAAGCTAAAATAATTGTCATAAGTTTGTACAGGGATCTGTTGTGGGCATTCTTGGCATTGTTTTTGAGGATTTAATTTTGTTTATATCGACATCGTATTTATATCGTAATGACAGAAATGAAGAAATTTGGCGTGATATAAGTTTTGGCCATATCCTCCAGCCCTACCCTGATGCTGATCAGGAATCACTCTGCATGCAGCAGCGTCACTCATCCAGATTAGCTTGCACAGTAAAAACAAGCTATATAAGACATCACCCAAGTTACCGTACCATGTAGGCAGGCACTCATAGTTCATAAGTGGTTAGGGAAGGTGGTGCAGGTTGTCTCAGATCGGGTTGGATCTCCTATAAGAAAAACATTCCTCATAAAAAGAGTGTCTCCTGCTTCCTGCCTTTTGCTCTAATTCTGTTTCTTTCTCAGGAGCTGTTTCAGAGAGAGCTTCATTCACAAGTTCAGAGCCATGCTGGGTAAAACCAGAGTCATCTTCCCTGATGAGAAGGTGAGGAGTTCACATACTACCCTGATCTACATCCCGTCCATAAAGGCCGGTGCGCGGCTGCAGCGAGGAGATGTCTGTAGGCTGCTGCTGGAAGAAATGCCACAAGGGAGATATGCTGCCGTTACGCTGATAATTACAGCATTATTACGCTGAAATGTGCTGGCGAGAACTCTGAAGCACATGGAGGCCCATCCTCATAGGCACGTTCTAAATCAGACGCAAATCAATGACCCACCCGCCACTGTCCTGGGTCGTCAGAAGGTATTGCTTGTTGTGAGTGGAGTACTTGGTCACTTGAATCATGATGAGATTGCTGATGTAGTCTCTTTAGAATGAGTTGGTGGACCGAGCTGTAAACACTGGGGAGCTGTGTGAAAGGTGACGACAGGTTATGAACTGTAACAGTCTAGATGAGCAGGAGCAGAACAGAGGGGAAAATCAGCAGCTGGATCATGGCTGGATGTGGATCTGATTTTTTTAGATTTTGCCCTTTAACTCAACTATGACTTTTTTCTTATTAAAGTCAGAACAACTAAAGAAAATATTGTATTAAGCCTTTTTTGGAATAACCTCGGCTGCAAACCAACCATATTTTCCTCCCTTTTAAAAACTACAATAAAAAACTGTGAAATTCAAAAGAGAATAAAAAGTTAGACAGGAAATATAATAAAAGGAAAAATAAAATGCAGATAAACAAAAATGAATAATAAAAACTTCTAAATCCAACATTTCAAGCTGGGTTAAAAGCCAAAAAGAAAAAAAAATGTTTTTAAGAGATTTAAAATCAGCTTACCTGATATGTAAGGTTAGTTCAATGACTGTCAGAGAGCACGGTTACCTCTCTGCACTCTTTGTTCTTGGAATGACTAATAAAAACTGATCTGCTGACCTGAGAGAGATATTACCATAATCTTTGGACTATAGGGTGCACTTAACCCTTAAATCTTCACAAAAATGGGTGGTGTGCCTTATAATCCGATGTGCCTTATAAGTGATTACTATTGTGTTTACTGACTGATTTTATGTGGTACAATGCGCTCAAAATGTGTTAAAATGTGTAAGTATGACTTTGGTAAGCAAGGAAGCCGCTCCACTGAATGGATATTTGGAGCATTACGGTACACTGTGTCACTACCTGATCAGACCCCTGAGCTGTCTACAAGACTGCCTGACAGTAATGTCTAAACTAGAAGTGCATTAATGTAAAGGCCCCCATATACTGTAGTTCACTCTGCGGAGGTCCACGCGTCCTCGAGGTGTACTCTGTGCGGCTCCGCACATTCAGGTACGTGTCAGACTATAAACTTCTCAGAGGCAAGAATTCTTTACATCAAACTGTTTTATATGTGACACTGAGCTTTATACACTGAGCTTCTCCAAGCAGGCGGTCACAAAGACATGCAGCATCACAGTCTCTCTCTGTTCTCACTGACAGGTGTGCGGTGGAAAAGAAACGGCTCTAGGTGCTCAGCTAGATAATCACACATTTTACCAGCTGTTCTGCTGAATTTGTAGTAATCTGCTACGAGAAATGTAGGCAACAGTACGCTGGACTATGAAGGGTAAAACGTCTGCGGACAGTCAGCGCTAAGTCCACCAAGCTCACAGTACGCAGACAGTATGCCAGAGTATGTGGGAGCCTTTAGGCAGCCTACACCCAGAGTACGCGCTAGAAACAAGAAACCTAGTAAATTAATTCAATATAAAAGTTACATTTATTTTGGCCTAATGTTAGAAATAGGGCAGTGTAGTCTAACTACTCTGTCTTCTGACAGAGACGACGACTCTCTCTCAGGAGAGAGCTGTGTACATGAAGTGATATTACACACTTGGAGGGATATTTAGTGCGCCTTATAATCCGGAAAATACGGTACTTAAATGAGCTATATTGCAGGCCATAATATAGCTCACTTCTTTTTCACACCCATCTGAACTGTTAGTAATAAAACTACCAGCAGATGTGACAAACAAAGCAGCCGAGTGCGTACAAACCCAGCTAGTGGTGTGAGCAGCGAGTGTTGTGGACGTTGTGACCCTGAATGCTTCCTCTGTCTCTAGGTGCTGCTGGCTGTATCTGGGGGTCCGTCTTCTTGCTCAATGCTCAGACAAGTCCAAGAGGTATGACATCTGCTTTAGCCTTTCTGTCCTGCAGAGTTGGGTTTTCCTCCTACTCCTAGCATGCAGCTGCTCCTTTCACTGTAGGGTCAGTGCAGCCATACCTCAGTAATCACCTCCTCTAACGAGAAGCAAAGGTGGAAGTTCCACCATCTTTTCAGTTTTGCTGCCGACTCGGCTGCCGTCCGCTCTGGACTAGTGTTTAGTGATTATTTCAGTTTTGCATTGACATGAACCCGACACTTTAGTAGCCCTCAAACAATGTTTTCCAGAGGCTGGGTCCAGAGTGAAATGATCTGGAACCAGTGCAAACAGATATCTTTGTGTTTAAATTTAATGTGGTTTCTTTATATAGTGCAAATTCACAGCGAATGTCATTTTAAGTCACCTTACAAAAATTAGTCAATTCAGTCCAACCATAGAGACATATTCCAAGTCAGACACACAATATGTGGCCCTAATTATCAGACGCTGAGGTCAAAGGTTAGCTGGTTTAATTCAGATTTAAACAACGTCAGTGTTTGTGTAAACGCTGAGCTCTAGTTGGTGTTTCTAAGCATTACTACAAACAGAAGGCTTTATGAACACTTGCTGATGTTCTAGAAAGAGCCGACTTTGTGCACGATCAGAGCAACAAGGCGTTTGTAGAGTTGCTTAAACAGATGTTATCACTGCAGCTGGTGCACAGACAAACTGAAGAGGATTCTTGGTTTGCTCGTTTCTGTTGTTTTAAGCACAGCCTAGAATGAGTCATGTTCTACCACTAAAACACAAACATGAGGTTTGTTTAAACGCTTTGTTTCTCCAGATTTGTAGATAAGCTCCTCCTGTCTTAAAGCAGCAGCATCCAGCTGATTTCTGCCCAGTAATCCTCGCACCGATACAAGAATGCCTAAATAACAGTCCTGGAGAGCTGCCATCCTGCACCTTTCAAATGCATCCATACTCCAACACCCTGAGCAGCATGACTGGATGCTGATGAGGGAATCTGGATGTTTGGGTCAGGAGTGTTGAAGCAGGGATGTTTTAGCAGGATGGTATGTCCCGAGGACTGAACTTGGATACCCCTGTTGTAGGACATCCAGCTACACTCTATAACTGCCCTCATCTTTAATTACCATCTGCATGCTGTTTAATCTGGTTTTACAATCAATCTTGTTTCTCCATCCTCAGGGTGTGAGTCAGAAGGCTCATAAAAAGCTGCGGTTCGTACCTGGGATTGTTTACATTGATGGTAAATTAAAGTACCCGTTTCAATCAGTCCAGTTATTTTCTATCTGTCTGAAAGAATTCTGTTGGATCCATCTTCTATGGTGTGTGTTTCCAGAGGGTGGCGCTGTTGGCCAGTGTAAAGAGATACGACAGAAAACAACGTCTGAGCTCTGTGAGATGTTCAGATCAACTGGATTCCCCTTCTACATCCTTCCTCTGGAGCAGGTCAGTAGGAATGCTGCTGAACTGCCACACTGTCTCCTTTCTGTCAGGATGCAGCTTATTGGCTGCAGGCTGAGCCTCTCTCCCTCTCTCTTGTTCCTGCGCAGCCTGATCGGTTTCACCTGGCAGGCTGCAATTAACCCACAACTGCTTCCACCTGTTCCCACCGCTTTATCAGACTCACCTCTTTCTGTTCCCGTCGCCGGTCCATAGCGTTCACTCCCGCTCAGTCCCTGCCAGTTTTTCTTGTCAGCTCCGTTTGTACCCGTCAGCCTGAAGACTCCTTTCACCTGGTCTTGTTACAGTCAGCCCAAAGACTTTCCGACAGTTTGTTTTCTCCAGTATTCAGCTCAGACGTTCAGACCTCCACCGCTCGGCTCAGACGTTCAGACCTCCACCGCTCGGCTCAGACGTTCAGACCTCCACCGCTCGGCTCGGACGTTCAGCCCTCCACTGCACGGCTCAGACGTCCTGTGCTCCACTACTCGGCTCTGAGGTTCTGCTCGCCTCTGCTCAGCTCTGATGCTCTGCTCGCCACTGCTCGGCTCTGAGGTTCTGCTCGCCTCTGCTCGGCTCTGATGCTCTGCTCGCCACTGCTCGGCTCTGACGTCCTGCTCGCCTCTGCTCGGCTCTGATGCTCTGCTCGCCACTGCTCGGCTCTGATGCTCTGCTCGGCTCTGATGCTCTACGCTCCACGGCTCTGCTCAGATGTCCTGCTCTCCAGTGCTCGGCTCCAGAGTTCCTCCCGGTCAGTCTCTCCACACTCCTCCTGCCGGCCAGCTTCTACACCCTTCACCTCCGTCCGTTGAAAGACTCTGGTCTAATCATCCATCTTCTACACTATTCAATAAAAACTCACTCATAAGAACTGACTCTGTGTGTGCGTGCTGTGTCCGGGTTCATCCCAGAAAAATATATCATAACATTATGGACCGGCCAAGGGATGAACCCGAGCACGCACAGAGCCTGGTGTAGAAGCTGGTAGGATCTGCCTCGCCTCCGGTTCATCCTGCCTGGGTCGCTGAGTTGCGACGCCACGTTTCCGTCTCGTCTCGCCTGGGTCGCAAAGTTGCGACGCCACGTTTCTGTTTCGTCTCGCCTGGGTCGCAAAGTTGCGACGCCCCGCCTCTGACTCTGTTTTCCTGGTCCGCCTTCCCCGCTGCTCAGCACTAAGGACGGCGCTCCTCGCCGCCGCTGCCCAGCGCTAACTTTGCCGCTGCCCAGCGCTAACTTTGCCGCTGCCCAGCATACAAAGACTTTGCTGTCCAGCACGTCCTGGTTTCTGTTTTGTTTAAAGTTATTTTTGGGTCCTGGTTTTTGAGTTATTTTTTAATTACTTAACGTATCTAAGATTTCTTAAAGTTATTCAGGTTTAGTTGTGTTCTAGTTCTGCTTTAGTTTCTAGTCTTTTTGTATATTTTTTATTGTTTTACAAGAATTATTTCCACCTTCTGTTCTTTGTTTTGGCTCAACCTTAGTTTTTGCTTTACTTAGGATTTTTTGAGATTTATGTTGCTTTTGAGAATTGTGTTTTATTTTGTTGTTTTTGTGTCCCAGGTTTAGTCTAGTCGTTCGGGCTTTTGCTCTCCGTATTCTTGTTTTAGCCATGGCTCTGATTTAGTGTTCTAGGTTCGCCTTTAGTCTTCTGAGTTTTGTTTTTTTAGTTCCAGTTTTTTACCTTAGACTCCCTGTTCTGTTCCGTTTCATAGTTTTGCTTTAGCGTTTGGTTCCTTTCCTAGTTGTCAGTCTTGTTTTGATTTGTTTGTAGATCCGGTTTTAGCCCTGTAGCTTCGTCAGCCCTGTAGTCCTTGTCTAGCCCCCGTAATTTCTGTCTTAGCCCTGTAGTTTTAGTCTTGTTCTGTATTTGTTTTTTCTTAAGTTTTGTTGGTCTTTATTTTTTCCCCCCCCTTGGTATTTATGTGTCTGGGTTCCTGCGCTGTATGGTTCCTGCGTTGGATGGAGTCCAGCGCTTTTTAAGGTCCCTGCGCTCTCTAAGGTCCCTACACCTTTCTGTTTTCTTTGTTTGTTTTTGCTCGGTTTGGGTTAGTTTAGTTCCCTTCAGTAGTTGTTTTGTTCTGTCTTGTCCTAGTGTATCTGTGTTGTTCCCTTGTTTAGGCGCATGCAGGTCGCCGCCAGAGCCCTCCGGCGCTCCTATGTCGCCGGCTGAGCCCTCTGGTACGCCAGCCTGTCGCTACCCAGTGCACGCAGGTCGCCGCCAGAGCCCTCCGGTGCTTAAGTCGCTGTCTGTGCCCTCTGGCGCGCTTGGCCTGTTGCTGCCTAGCTCACCCTTTAGTTCCCTGGTGTTTAGGTCTTGTTTTCCTGGCGTTTAGATTTAGTGTTCCTTGGCGTGTTAGGACGCCCTCCGTTCTTGTTCCCTGGTGTTTTAGATATTCCTGTTTCCCTTGTTCCCCCGGCGTTCCCTTTGCGCTCCGGCATTCTTCTTCCTTGCGCCCCGGCGTTTTCCTCGCATCCCGGTGTGTTCTTTCCTCACGCCCCGGCGTTCTCCCCACGCCCCGGCGTTCTCTTCCCCAAGTCCTGGCGTTTCCCTCACGCCCCGGCGGGTTTTCCCCTGGCGTTTCTGTACACCAGTCGTGTTCCAGCAGGAGTTGTTGAGCCTTGGTGTTTTCGTACGCCTGTTCTTCCCTCTGGCGTTGTCGTACGCTTGTTCCTCCCTCTGGCGTTGTCGTACGCTTGTTCCTCCCTCTGGCGTTGTCGTACGCCTGTTCTTCCCTCTGGCGTTGTCGTACGCTTGTTCTTCCCTCTGGCGTTGTCGTACGCTTGTTCTTCCCTCTGGCGTTGTCGTACGCCTGTTCTTCCCTCTGGCGTTGTCGTACGCCTGTTCTTCCCTCTGGCGTTGTCGTACGCTTGTTCTTCCCTCTGGCGTTGTCGTACGCCTGTTCTTCCCTCTGGCGTTGTCGTACGCCTGTTCTTCCCTCTGGCGTTGTCATACGCCTGTTCCTTCCCTTTGGCGTTAGGTACGCCCGTTCCTTCCCTTTGGCGTTAGGTACGCCCGTTCCTTCCCTTTGGCGTTAGGTACGCCCGTTCCTTCCCTTTGGCGTTAAGTACGCCCGTTCCTTCCCTTTGGCGTTAAGTACGCCCGTTCCTTCCCCTTGGCGTTAAGTACGCCCGTTCCTTCCCCTTGGCGTTAAGTACGCCCGTTCCTTCCCCTTGGCGTTAAGTACGCCCGTTCCTTCCCCTTGGCGTTAAGTACGCCCGTTCCTTCCCCTTGGCGTTAAGTACGCCCGTTCCTTCCCTTTGGCGTTAAGTACGCCCGTTCCTTCCCTTTGGCGTTAAGTACGCCCGTTCCTTCCCTTTGGCGTTAAGTACGCCCGTTCCTTCCCTTTGGCGTTAAGTACGCCCGTTCCTTCCCTTTGGCGTTAAGTACGCCCGTTCCTTCCCTTTGGCGTTAAGTACGCCCGTTCCTTCCCTTTGGCGTTAAGTACGCCCGTTCCTTCCCTTTGGCGTGAAGTACGCCCGGTCCTTCCCTTTGGCGTTAGGTACGCCCGTTCTTTTCCCTTGGCGTTAAGTACGTCCGTTCTTTCCCTCTTGGCGTTTTCGTACGCCTATATTTTCCCCTTGGCGCTGTCATGCGTCCGTTTTGCCCCGGCGGTTCCCTCACGCCCCGGCGATCTCGTCCCTTGGGCCCCAGCGCTCCTATCACGCTCCAGCGTTGTCTCTCCTTGGCGTTTCCACACGCCCGTTCCTTTCCCCGGTGTCTCTGTACGTTAATTGTGCTCCAGCGTTTTCTTGCGCTGTTGAGCTCTGACGTGTCAGTCCGCTTGTCCTTTCCCCCTTGGCGTTTCATACGCCCGTTCCTTCCCTAGGCGTTTCTGTACGCCCGTTGCCTTCCTTAGCGCTGCCGTTGGTCCGTTCCTTCCCTTTGGCGCTGTCGTGCGCCCGTTCCTTCCCTTTTGGCGCTGTCGTGCGTCCGTTTCTTCCCTTTGGCGCTGTCGTGCGCCCGTTCCTTCCCTTTGGCGCTGTCGTGCGCCCGTTCCTTCCTTTTGGCGCTGTGTCGCGCTCGTTCCTTCCCTTTGGCGCTGTGTCGCGCCCGTTCATTCCCTTGGGCGCTGTGTTGTGCCCGTTCTTTCCCTTTGGCGCTGTGTTGTGCTCGCTCTTTCCCCGGCGCTGTCAAGCGCTCGCTTTTCCCCCGGCACAGTCAAGCGTTCGTGCCTTTCCCTGATGTGCCGCCCCCTGGTTGTGTTTTGGCACATCAGTGTTCTCTAGTCCCTTTGGTTCCCCGTGTTCTCTGGCCCCTTTTGGTTCCCCGTGTTTGCAGGCTCTTTGGTCCCTCAGTGTTCGGTTTCAACTCTTGCCCGCCTTCCTGGGCCCCCTCCACCCGCCCGGTGTGGGGATTCTGGGCCGTCCGGTGTCCGGCCTTGGGGGGGGGGGGGGGTACTGTCAGGATGCAGCTTATTGGCTGCAGGCTGAGCCTCTCTCCCTCTCTCTTGTTCCTGCGCAGCCTGATCGGTTTCACCTGGCAGGCTGCAATTAACCCACAACTGCTTCCACCTGTTCCCACCGCTTTATCAGACTCACCTCTTTCTGTTCCCGTCGCCGGTCCATAGCGTTCACTCCCGCTCAGTCCCTGCCAGTTTTTCTTGTCAGCTCCGTTTGTACCCGTCAGCCTGAAGACTCCTTTCACCTGGTCTTGTTACAGTCAGCCCAAAGACTTTCCGACAGTTTGTTTTCTCCAGTATTCAGCTCAGACGTTCAGACCTCCACCGCTCGGCTCAGACGTTCAGACCTCCACCGCTCGGCTCAGACGTTCAGACCTCCACCGCTCGGCTCAGACGTTCAGACCTCTACCGCTCGGCTCGGACGTTCAGCCCTCCACTGCACGGCTCGGACGTCCTGTGCTCCACTACTCGGCTCTGAGGTTCTGCTCGCCTCTGCTCAGCTCTGATGCTCTGCTCGCCACTGCTCGGCTCTGAGGTTCTGCTCGCCTCTGCTCGGCTCTGATGCTCTGCTCGGCTCTGATGTTCTGCTCGCCACTGACGTTCTGCTCGCCACTGCTCGGCTCTGATGCTCTGCTCGGCTCTGATGCTCTACGCTCCACGGCTCTGCTCAGATGTCCTGCTCTCCAGTGCTCGGCTCCAGAGTTCCTCCCGGTCAGTCTCTCCACACTCCTCCTGCCGGCCAGCTTCTACACCCTTCACCTCCGTCCGTTGAAAGACTCTGGTCTAATCATCCATCTTCTACACTATTCAATAAAAACTCACTCATAAGAACTGACTCTGTGTGTGCGTGCTGTGTCCGGGTTCATCCCAGAAAAATATATCATAACACTTTCCACGTCAATGCTTCCCTGGCTCTGAGCCGGTTTAAGGCCAGAGGATGAAAGAGAGTACAGTTAGTGGCAGAGTTTCAGCCTATAGCTATGTCTAGGAGAGAAACTGGTCCTGCTGGATCATCTATAGGAGACTCTGAAGTTAGCAGCAGTGGCTCAGCCAATAGCCTCACCCTGCACCCCCCTCTAGGATGGTGTCACAGCTAGACAGAACACTGGGCCAGATGGAGCCGCTATAAAGAGAATAAACAGAGAATGTCATATTAAATGTTGAAATAACAGCAATTAGTGCAAAGTTGGAGAGCAGTTGGAGAATTCAGCCTCGCCCAAAACGTTTTGGTCCACATACCAACTCTGATGACTAACTGCTGAATCCTGAACACACAATACCCATAGGTTCAAATGGCGGCGGCAGCATCATGTTGTGGCAATGCTTTTTCTTTAGCTGGAAGAGAGAAGCTGTGCAGAGTTGATGGGAAGATGGGTGGAGCTAACTTCAGGACAATCCTGGAAGAAAGCTGGAGAAGGGCTGCAGAAGACTTGAGACATGGGGGGAGGATCTAAGCATACAGTTAGAGATGGAATGGTTTACTTCAAAACATACTAATTAATTAGAATGGCCTAGTCAAAGTCCAGACCCTAACAATCCTGATCCAGACTTGACAACTGATGCTCACCCATGTTCCCCATCTTCAAAGCCGGTAGGGACAACAACAGACCTGCAGCCAGAGGTGGTTCTACAAACACTTTTTAGACATTTGTATGTAAAATGTTTGAAAGCCATGCAGCCCTTTCTTTCTTTTTGACAGTAATGCACCATACTGTGTGTTGGTCTGTCACATAAAACACATTAAAGCTTGTTTCTGGAACAGGTGAAGGATACTTTAGGGAGGCAGTGTCTTCTAGAAAAGAGATCAGTTATTTATCATAGCTAAGAAGGAAGACGTGAATGCAGCTTTGAGGATGACATCTTGGGTTTCAAAGGTGTTTCTATGCCTTCTTCAAGGTTCTGGACCTTCCTGGATCTGTCGTTGTGGCTCCTTCATCCCTATCAGACCAACCGACCTCTGCCTACAAAGCAGCTGTGGACCTCTTCCTGCAGAGTGGCGGTGGGACGGATGTCATCACTCAGGAGCAGGAGGGCGTCTCTCTTCCTGATGTTCAGGACTCACAGACACAGTTACTGCAGCAGCTGATGGACTCGGCTAAAACGCTGACGGCTAAACAAGACCTCTTAAGCACACTAAGGTCAGACTGCATTGTTAGCTTTTCTCTAGCTACCTGTCATCCATCCATTGAATGCCACCATTTGCACACAGCTTTGTTTTTTCAGTAGCAATGTTTTTCCCAAGCCAGGCTGACCTGACTGAACTTTCTCCTCAAAGGCAGCATCTGCTGGTGCACACAGCTCGGACCAAAGGCTACAGTAAATTGATGCTTGGAGACAGCTGCACCAGACTGGCTGTGAAGCTGCTCACCAGTATATCTCTGGGCAGAGGAGCGCAGCTAGCCGAGGACACGGTGCGGAAAAGGCAGCAGGGAACACGCCTCGCGGTCCTTAGCATCTTCTGCTAGAGGACACCAGCTGGTCTCGGGGAAATTAAGTTTAAAATCTCTGTTATGTGCTTTTCACAGGGCTTCTCCGACTGCAGGTATGGTGATGTAGTAGCAGTGAGGCCTATGAGGGAATACTCTGCTAAAGAAATAGCTTACTACAATCGTATGTTCAAAGTGCCATCTGTTGTCATCCCAAGCCTGGACACAAAGGTGAGATGACAGCTCATCACACCCGCATCACAACCCAAGAAGACCAGTGGCCGTATTCACAGAGTCCTGAGACCAAAAGTAGCTCTTAGTGATTAGTCATTTTAGGAAAAATCTAAACTTCCTGACATTTCTTAGAATTTTACCTCGGTAAGATAAAACTTATTCACAAGTGTCTTAGGCCTTCAGAGAGCTCCCAAAGTGACTTTGCCTATCCTAAGAGTGTCTGAAGTGTCTAAGAGTGTCAGCAGAGAGAGCTGATTGGCTGATCGACCACCTGAACAGTGCAGGAAATGAGAATATAAACTTCTATAACAATCTTACAATTATTAATGTAGATAATATAAACATTTCCATCCCCATAGAGGGAATGTTTTAGTTTCAGCACCCAGACGGGTTAGAGGCGCGGCTCTAGTAATGTCATTTTATTCAGAATAAATAAATAATGTGAAAAATATAGAATAATCAGGAATAAAAAGTGATGAAATTTACAGGGAATATATGAAAGAGGGGAGAAAGTATTTTCTGTATTGCATGATAATGTCAGTAGCCTAAATGGTTATATGAGGTTAGCTTGTGTGATGGGGTCTCCTCGCTCACCAGGCTGGTGCGTAAAAGGACCGATACGCTCAGAGAAAAATACGATTCAGAGTCGGCCTATCTGCACCCTGATCCTGGAACCCATTTACCTTTCAGCACCGCTCTATTCTCTTCCAGAGCTGGGCTGGCCAGTTCTCCTCCACCTTTCTGCCTCATTTATGTCAGTCATTTTGCAAAACACGGCCGCTTTATACAACCAGGCAATCCTAGTAAAATGCTGACAGGTGAGAACGCATTATATCAAATAGATAAAGTAAAATGAATGACGAGTAGAACTAGAAAAGCAAATCAAAATAATGATGATGATGTAAATAAGGTGCATTCAAACATTTTGAAGATGTGTGACAATTTTGCTAAATTTCATCGTGACTCATTTCTAACTCCAGCCTAATCGGTTAACTTCACTACTTTGACCACTAGGAGCAGATTTGTGTCGTTGTTTTTCTTGTACTATCAACCAATCACAACTCTTAAAAGACAGCATCACACCTAGCAACAGGGTGAACCTCACTTCCTCACCAAGATAAATACTTCTGTTGTCTCCTCACTCAGTTGCTCTCAGCAGCATCTGAATCCCCCTAGGTGGGCATTTTTAGGCTAAGGTGGGAGCTATCTGAGAGTCTCTGGGAATACGGCCACTGCTTTATTTCAGAAAAGGAAAGGTTTTAGTTGTGGGTCTCCCCCTGAGCAGTGCGTTTGTTTTCTTCCCACAGACACCTGACAAGGCGAGCATCCAGCGTCTGACCGAGAGCTTTGTCACCAAACTGCAGGCAGATTTTCCTTCTACTGTCAGCACAATCTACCGGTCAGTCAGAACCAGCAGAACCTTTTATAGATGTGTTCAGAATAACAGAACTACAACCAGATCACTTCACTAACCAGATCAGTCACTGTTTTTGGCATAAACTACAGTATGTCTCTATCTGGTAATGTTCACTAGCAGGTCCAGGACAGTAAACCCCTCAGAGCCAGCAGTAAGGACATGCATGCTGCTGGTTGTGTGTGAAAGGATCAATAATTAAAGGGGGCGTGGTCAAAGTGATGGTGTGTAGCTGTGTCAGCGTGGTTATTGGTTCTGTCAACAGGCTTCAAACAGGCGGACCTTATTTCAGGACAAAGGCTGCTGAAGTTGGACAGGCTGGTTAGAGATCGTTATCCTCTGGGAATCTAAAACGGCTCGGTCCGGACATTGTTCAGAAGAACAGAGTACTTTGATAAAAGGGGAAAACATGCATTACATTGCTAGAAGTATTAGCTCCCCTGCCTCCACAGACGTGAACATGGGTCTTATCCCAGTCTTAATCCGCAGGCTGCAAAATGTCAGCCACCCTTTGCAGCTGTAACAGCCTCGGCTTCTCTGTGAGGGCCCATCAGGTTTAGTAGTGTTAATGGCAATTCATTAATAAGGTCAGACACTGATGTCTGAATACCCGGCTAAAGAAATAGCGTGCTACAATCATATGTTCAAAGTGCCAGTCTCTGCTCCAGTTCATCCCAAAGGTGCTGAGTCGGGTTACGGTCAGGACTCTGTGTTCTTCCACACCAAACTAGTGAACTGATGATATGGGGTGTTTCTCATGCTGTTCAGTCAGAGCTTGTCCTGTTTTACCTTTCATGTTCTCTACTCTTATGACCTCGCTCCTGTGTGTGTGTGTGGCTTTAGGACGGGTGAGAAGCTCCAGACAGCATGCAGGAGCTCCTCTGCTGCTGAGGACACTGACCGATGCCTGCTGTGCATGTGCAGCCTGGACACTGTTGTTGGTGAGTCACAGGAACAGCCTGGTACAACAAAAAGCTGTCACATAAATGTCCACAGCTATGACAGCATTCATTTCTGTGAAAAGTGACTGTTTCTTTAACCTCACGAAGGTGCAAAAGATGTTCCACTGAAACCGCTAACGCGGTGAATGCAGCTAAGGCCACGGTGCTCGTTGGAACCTTCAAAGCAGCATCTTTCTGTGCTCTTCTGCAGATTTATGCCTTGAGACCACCCTGTCTCAGCTCTACAGACTGTTGCTTTGACTCCATGCTTAATTTGGGCTGACATGCACTGTTAGATGTACAGTAGAGAGATGCTAGCCACTCCAAATCCTGCCCAATCAGCAACATTGACCACCTATGGGCTCCAGTTAAGCTGTTCCCCCCACATTTCACTATGCAACAGTGAAGTTATGTACTAACTGCTTCAGATATTATTTGGCAGACTGAGGCTACTTTGTGTCATTTGATAATTATGAATCTGGGCACAGACCACATTTCTTCCTGTTAGACCCATGGAACGTGCACCAAGATAAGAAAACAGCAACTTTAACAGGAGAATCGTGGTTGTTTTAAGGTTCTGCGCCTTTCCTGAGCTGTGGGATCATTTTTTTTCCTCCTTTCGCCAGCAGATGACTGAAGTTTCTGTTTTCTGCTGTTTTTCCAGAGGAGGCCTCGGCCCTCCAGGCCACACTGATCTCAGAGCAGCTCTCGCAGACCAAAGCCCCTCTTATCAGGGGGCAAAACTCAGGTGCAGTATTCTATCAGGATCACAATAGTGTAAAGCTAACTTATGCTCTTACTGACCAAAGATCTGATGTAGTTCTCATGGGGAGCTGTTAGATTGTTCCTCTGACATTAATAACATGTGCCCTTGTTTCCAACTTGGCTTCAGTGGAACCAGAACCGTCTGCTGCTGTTGGACGGTGTTGCTCTGCTGAAGGACCCTGTGAGGGAACACAGGTTGCTGCTGGCTGCTGTTCCTCTCCAAAGTAAGGGTTGATCCGTTACCCTTTGATGTTTTCTGACAACCAGGGCAGGAGGAATAACACTTTGGATGCTTTGAACCGTAGCAGGGTCAGCTGGCCCAGTGGTTCTGTCCCAGCCCATCAAAGCTGTTGAAGGACAGGAAGGAAGCAGTTCATTCTGGCTCTGCTCAGAGCCCGGTTCAGTCTCCACTGTTGCCAGCTGATATGTGAACGCTTAAGATGGGCAGGGAATATACCTGGACATCCAGTAAAGTTCATTAGTTTCCTAAATACCGAGAACTAATCTGAGTAGTCAGATGAACTGACTTTCAGAGCTATGATTAACAGCATTCAGAAAAAGAAACTTTGACTTCTACATTTAGCTTTAGCACCACCTGCTGAAGTCGGCTCCACTTCGCTCCTTCCAGACTTCTACCCATTCTGAGCATAAGTTGATGTCCTGTAGTGGACAGCTGGAAAAGTTGGGTACCAAACGACTAAAACCGGCTTAAGTACGCAATGATAAAGACCCACTGAAGACTGGATCTCTGTAGGTGCAGCATTGAGCGTCCTGCTGCCACAGAACATGGCTAACTTTGAGTCCTCATTCAGTAACGACGTCATCATGAACAGTGGTGCTGCTTGGTTGTTGTGTGCTCACTGGAATCTGAAAAATCTGTTCCAGTTCACGACAAGTCAGCTCTGGGTTCTGTAGAGAAAACCTTAAATGGGTTGAATTCAGATCCAGTCGTATACTTTCCTGTTCGAGTAATCTAATTTCATGTTCATATTCATTTGTTTTTAACATGGTGTAAAAGGATGTCCAGAAACAAACTCCAAACCCACGGTCCCAAATGGGACTCAGAACACTAACAAATGATGGTTCTGTTGGTCCTTTTTCAAGCCAAGGCTTTGAGGAAGGCAAGAAGAGGGTTCTAGTTGTCCCCTCTGCTAGGCAAAGGGTTGAGCATCATCTGATCTGCTTGGATTCATGTCATCTTTCCCCTGTCACAGCAGACAGGCTGCAGGAAACAGCCTGTCTGCTGCCATCATGTGGGCTCCTTGTTTTCCAGGGAACATGAGGCGGCTGAGCTGAGGAGCCTGCTGTGTTACAGCTGCCAGCGGACCGTCAGGGACATGGTGAGTGGAAGAGCAGCCATGTGACACGGATGAAGCTCAGGAGCCAGAGAGAGACGATTATTAAAAATTCTAGCACAACTCTGATCTCCAAACTAAGATTTTAATCTTTCCTAGACTTAATAAAGACCCTGAAATGTGCTGGTCTGATCCTTGGAATGAGGAGTTTCATTAAATATTAGGATTTACATAGAGACTTCACATACTTCATGAAAATAATTGAGTTTTACCTCTGTGTCCTTTTCTGTTTTCCTCCCAGTCGTCAGTTCGACATCTCCCTCATTATGTCCTGTCAGAGGCTCACAGGAGGCACAACCGGTGAGACATTCAGGTTTCCACTTTGGTACATGAAGATGAAATGTTTTATCACCATGAGGAACATCACGCTGTGAATGACTAGTGTGAAGTGCTTTGGGGTCGTTGCTATACAAGTACAAGCCATTTACCATTTTATCGTTTAATGATAAACTGGTCAATTAAAGTTTCCGTTAAACTGTTACAGCGGAAATTCACGCTGCAGTGGGCTGAAAAAGTGTCTTCCCCCTAACAGCAGTTTTTATTTATTAAAGAAAAGGTCTATCCAAACCAACTGGGCTCTATGTGGACAAAGTAATTACCACCAAAACCTTAGAACTGCGTGTTCCTCCTTTGGCAGCAACAGCTGTCATCAAGTCTGTGGGATGACTCCTAATGTTGATGTCAAATAGTCTTGTTTGGTATCAGTCAAGCAACAGGGTTACCATCTCCAGATGTTTGTTGACCCAAGCTTCCCTGGCAGATGTTGCCAACCAGCATACCTACCTACATGGTATGACTGAACTGCCAAGATGGGTCAAAAACTTTCCTGTTTAAGGAAACCCAGCAGATTGCATTGAGTCTTGTCAAGCAGCATTCACTCTTCTAGAAAGCACGTTGAGCCACAGTGGACAGTCGTCTGCATTGTTGATGGCTTTGCAGCAATCCCTCATACTGAACAAGCACGAAGCGACAGTGGAGAGGAAAACTCCTGACGTGAGACAGCCGAATGAGAGTTCAGGATGGACAGGTGGTGAGAGGTTTGTCAGCCTGTCAATAGTGAATAAAGTTTGAGTGTTATTAGTGTTTTTATTGATGTCAGAAAAATAGAACTGCCTGACTAGACATGAGGACCTGCTTTATAAAAGTCAAAGTGGACATTTTGGACAGATGCCATTTTTGGCCAGGCTGTGTTCTTATTGTTAAATCATGACCTCTGACCTTATGTGAGGCATTGAGGCCTGCAGCGCTGTAGATGTTCGGGGTTCTTCTCTGACCTCCTGGATGAGTCGTCGCTCAGCTCTAATTTTGGTAGGCCCTCCACTCATGGGAAGGTTCTCCACTGTTCTCTCCATTTGTGGATCACTGTGAAGCCTTGGAAATGGCTGTGTAAACATCTCCAGACTAATAAAGGTCATTAACTTTATTTCTTATCTGTTCTTGACTTCCTTTAGATCAGGGCATGTTGTGATGCTTTTTGAGGTCTTTTAGCCTACTTCATGCTGTCAGACAGGTTCTATTTAAGGGATTCCTTGCTCCTGCAGGTCTGGCAGTAACCAGGCCTGGGTGTGGTCAGTGAAACCAAACCAAAAAATGTGGTTAATCACAGGTCATTTATGATTTAACAAGAGCGATACTGACTTTTCCACACACCCAGGTTGGTTTATAGATAATTAATCAAATCATATGGAAACGCATATTTACATTCTGTTTCTCATATTATTTTGTTGATGATCAGAAGAGTTTTTCACAGGCCTGTACATATGCAGCCCCTAGCGTATGCAGGGCTGTGTGGAGATGTAGGCAGTTTATTTTACAGTCAATCCACCAGTTAGATCATGATTTCAGCTGGAGCACTAATACAGCCATTATTAGGAGTCAACTTTTAGAGCTAATAGAAGGCTTTGCAACAAACGAATGAACACATCTGATCATTCTGCACAAGAGCTAGCGAGCTGTTAACCAAAGTTAAACCACAGCTGTTACATAATATTCTCTTTGAAGCATCTCGGCTGCATTGCTGCTGCTGTTGTCAAGCTGTGGCTGTAATGTTATTACCTCATTATGATGGGTGACTATTTTAGAAAAAGCCGCTCAGCCTCACACCCCTGCTTTCTTTCTATTGAACTTGGTGACTAAAAGTAATCTGCTGTTTCCTTTACTAAGTGAGCAGAGGAAGGAAGCATTGAAACTCCTCTCCTTAGCGTTCCTCCTGACTGCTGTTGATGCTTCTGGTTCATTTCAGTCCAGAACCTTCCTAAGCAAGACTGTTTTACTGAACCCTTAGCATCTATGTTGCATGTGGGAACAAATTTTCTTTTTTTGAGTTCTTGCCTGTTTTTTTGTTACCCAACTCATAACAGTTGCTCTCCCCTTCATCTTCTTCAGGTCTATGATGAGAGAGCAGATCAGTGAGTTTCTGCTGGATGATGACGCTGATGAAAACGATTAGAGGAAGAAGGCGAAACCCAAACGGCTTTAATTTATTATTTTTTTGTTTTTGTAACCACAATTTTTCAACATTTTATCAATAAAACAGATATCCCTGAAATCAGCTCTCTGTGAAAAAGCTTGCTTGCTGCTGTACAGTTCCTGTAATAACTAGGATAACTGAGTAAATATGTGTCGTGTAATGGAAGCATTTACACCTCAATTATTCACATTTTGAGGTGAGGTTGACTGTGGCTGGGTGTGGGCCTCACTCTTTCTAGCTGGGAGGATTGGGGCTCGCTCCCTGCTTGCAGCTGTGCCCACAGCGCTGGGGGCTGTCCCCCGCCACCTCAGCTACAGATAAGCTGCTGCTCCCACACCATTCACTGCAAAGTGCAGTGAATGAAAATCTCACCAGGGGACGAAGATGGCTGAGGATCAACCTCTGGAAGGTCTCCATCAGGAATGTCAGTGCTACCAGCCTGTAGCTGTTGAGGCCTTTGGGGTGTGTGGACTTAGGCACCGGTACCACACAGGAGGTGTTCCACAGCTGTGGTACTCTCCCCAGCTTCAGACTGAGCTTGAAGATGTGTCCCATGATGCCACACAGCAGACCTGCACAGAACCTCAGGAGCCTGAAGCTGATGCCGTCTGGACCTGCAGCCTTCCTCACTTTGGTCTCTCACAGAATGTCCCTCACCTGGAGCGGTGAGGAGGACAGTAAAGTAATGGAGGCTGTGGGCTAGTCCTGTGAAACAGAGCGGGTGGCTGAGGTTTGAAGTCCTGGGAAGAAAAGCAGGCTTTTCTTCCCAGAATTGGTTCAATGAAATTCATTGTAGATCCAAAACTTAAAGGGTTTTCATCTTTTATTGTGTTAAAGACGGTCATTCAGTTTGCAACTATAATAAACTGAACTATTTTTGGTCTAGCAATATAACAGTATTTGGGTCAGTTCTTTGAAAACACTTGCTGTAACTAGCCAATGTAATAATTGAATGCAAAGCTGATTTGAATGCCCCAAAGTCTGCATTTGAGTAAATAAGCTATTGATAGACGTTATTGTGAAGTTAAAGAGAATATCAAAAGTGTGTTAATTAAAAGTCAAATACTTTGTGTTGTACTTAACATTTCCAATTGTGAGATTTTAATTTTTCTGTAATTTGCCCTAATTAAAAACAAATCTTCCATCTGCATCAGCCACCTGTTCTGGTGGACCAACTCTTTTTTTAAAAATACAGTTGAAGGGCCACACATAATCTTTACAGGGGCCGACTTTGGAAACACCTGGTTTGGATGAAGCTAAAATTTTAGATGGCTCAGAAAGCTCTACTGCTACTACAGATTAGATCACCTAAGGACAGTATTTTTCAGCAACAGTGGCTGAAATACAACCACTTAAAAAAAAAAAAAAAGGGGGGGGGGGGGGGGGGATTTTAAAAACTTCCCCCATCAGGGAATACTTTTTGATAACCAAAGTAAATTTTGCATGACGTGTGCTCCAAAAGGCTTCAACTTGCAGTCAGAAGAAACATGCCAATGAAATGAGCTGGCCTCCAATTTCCATCGCCCAGAGGTATTAATCGTCTAGGGCTGAACTGCCAGATGAATCTAACATTTTTCCTAGTTCTGAATCTAACAAGGAGCACAAAAAGAGGTAAAACTGCAGAAGTATGGTTGACGTTTCCACCAGATCTCACAGCAGCACTTTGGATCAGATGATTTCTGAATTTTGTAGACCTACTGATTAAAATAAATAAAAAGGGAATCTTTTCACTTTGAACATTTACAGGCCTGAGACAGAAAACATTTGAGATTCACACAATGTGCATTTTTATTGAAAAGATATTAGAAACTTTAGGTCTGCAGTAAATCCCACACAACACACAAATATTTACAGGTTAACAGAGTTCATGTGTTTCTATGGATGGTCCATGTTTGCTCTAAATGCTAACAGCTGGCAGGATGGACTTGTCCAGGTCATCAAAGTAAGGATGGCTCCTGGCCTCTCGTGCAGAGATCCTCTTTGGAGGATTGTAGGTCAACATTTTCTGAAAGAGAAAACAGACATGGGGAACATTAGCTTAGGTAGACAGTGACTGTTAACCGTTTCAGCGGACATCATTAGAGCAGTTATCAGTCCCTGTTGTGGATCTTGGTTTATCTTCATCTCCCCAAAGAGGTTGGTCTTGACTTCATTAAAGGTTGGGAAGTTCTTCAGTACAGTATTTAGCTGGGAGCATGTTCTAACAGGACTTTATATCCTAAGAACAGTGAATAACAGCAGTGTTGTGTCCAAACACGTCAGTGAGTGCATACAGCCCTCTGGCAGGTATGAACGAAGGCCGTGCATCGCCTCACCTTCCTTTGGCTACGAAGAACCTACTTCACAACGATGGAACATGTTCTTAATCATCAACAGGTCCCAGCAGAACAATGCTGGATTGCAACAAATTAAAAAATACAGCATCTTGAATTAAAAAGGCAGCCATGATGCTGCTAGAACATGTTTGTTCCTGTTTTCCAAACCACAGCCACAAGTGTGACATTTAGCCTGACGTGATGCCGCCTGTCAATCAGTCCTAGAGGCTCGTCAGTAACTGACCAATCAGCAATCTCAATTTGTCCTAAAGCGAAGCGCCTCTTACCCACAGGAGTTTCAGACTTTTAGCTCCAGACAACATTGCCTGGACTTCAAATTACAAACACACTGCTATCAGAGGAATTTTGATAAAACATCGGCAAAAACGGTAAAACGTTGTCAGTGGGGAAAGTACAATTCAGAAATGGGTTATCCTGAAAGTTAGAGGGTGGAATATGATTTATTCCTTTCCCAAAATCTAAAAGGACTCTAGGTAAAAAACGTAAAAGATGAATAAAGGCATGCAGCCGACCTGAGCAGCTGAACACGACCGTGATCAACGAGTAACTACTACGTGTTCGTCTGTAGGAAGGGAACTAAACCTTTGTTCATAAACATTGTCTGCTTAGTGGTTAAATTAACGCAAGTTCTGCTGTGTTTTGGTTATCTCTATGTTGAAACTTCTGGTTGCCCAAGTTAACTTTCTGTCAGCTATGATCAGTTAACAGAACTCCGATTAGGCACAGCGTTTAGTAGGTAGAGTGAAATTAAATCTGCACTCCTAAGTAGGGGTGGGTACAGAATTCAGTACTTTTATAGTCACTGACCGAATCCTACCGGATTCAGGTAAAAGCAAAGGAGGAGAAACTTAAGCCCAGCAGCCCCCAAAGGCTCTTTTTTCTGAATTTTTACTCAAAATAACACTGAATGCTTGAATCTAATCCCATTTTATTCAGCAATTACAAACTCTTTAAAAAGGTGCATAGTGCAAGTTTTGAAGTTAAATATTTTTTTTCTTTTCCCATACATGCCCTTACAATTGCCCAACGTGTAAAATGAGTTGTCTGCCCTGTACATCCTGAAATATGTTCTGTAAAAACAAGATGACAACAGCTTCAGGCAACGTCAGAATTCTCAGAGTTTCAGCTACTGCATTATAAGCCTGGCGACCCGCCACACTAAGCTTCTAACGGTGCTTCCATAAAACAACGGCAGAAGTTTTGTACTTCTTCATGCGGAAAAAGCAACAGCCAACGCAGAGGTGTGTTGGTTGTGACTGTTCTGAGCGCACAGAGTGGACCTGCAGCAGGTTCTGAGACGGAGAACTGCTGCTGCTGAGAGAGCAGGAGCCCAAAATGTTCTGTGCTGCACATGCATGTAGAGAACCACATGCATGTAGAGAACCACATGCATGTAGAGAACCACATGCATGTAGAGAACCACATGCATGTAGAGAACCACATGCATGTAGAGAACCACATGGAGGCGCTGTAAGTTCATGAGTTAATCAGAACAAGTGTTTAGATGGAGGCTGATCAGGTTATGGATCATAGAGCAGTTCTCTACAGTTTCATTCTGATGGTAATAATTTGTTGATTAAGTTTTAATTTGCTGACAAAGTGTGAGTGAAGGTTCTGTGTGGGAGAAAGGAGACGGGCTCTGAACTAACTTTAAGAATCAAGAGCCTTTATAATGACATTTTGGTCAGAATCATAAGCGGCAGACCCAAATTAAAAACACCAGACTTAAGCATCCACAAAGGACATCCTCAAAAACGTAAACCCTCAGAAGAAATAAAAAGTATTAAATATGTAACATTCTTTTTGACTCTATAAAAATTTAGAAAAACTTGTAGAATAAACGTCCTTGGAAGAAAAATGTGTAGAAGGACAAACGTAGCGTGTAGTATTTAGATAAATGCAGCGTGTGCTGAAACAGTGTGAAATGAGCTGGTGGTTTATGTGATTATCAGACGTTGTTTTTGCTCTGCTCTCATTGTTAAGCCCAATTATTTATTATATATATAATGAGGGAGGCGTTCAACCAAACCACACCAGTTTTACAGATTCACTTCTGTTGTTAAATCGCTGTTTATATAGACAACATTGACTATTAAATGATTGACTAAATCTAGTCAACATAAACTTCTTTGGTTGAAGCAAAAATATTTATTACCTAATATTATTGTAACAGAACTCCTAAGTAGCAACTTTTTGTGCGCTTATTTGCTCAATCCAAACTTTCTATTTTAGAAAAAAGTGGAAATAAAGCTGTTATTTGTTCAATTCATCAATCCATCATAAAAATAAATCGATTGATTAATTGATTATTAAAATAATCGTTAGTTGCAGCCCTAGTGGCATCAAAGATGATATATAATCAGATTTGAAGAATCTATTTAAACGGACCCATTCACACCAGCCCAAACAGTAACAGTGGTCAAGTGTGCTCTTGCAGCAGCACTCTTGACCCAAACAATGAGCTGCTGCTAGAAGTTTTAGGTCTGTTAACATGTGGACAACCACCAGAAAAACAAAAAAATAAATAAAAATACAAAAACAAACCATGCAACAATATTTTTTCTTTTTTAGACAAAATAAACAGAAGTGTTTTCCAGAGATACTTTCCCAAGCAGACAAGAAAAACAAAATGCTGAATGCTGCTGCTGCATGCTAAGCTAGCATTAGCTTAGCATGATTAATTAGGAAATGATTCATTAGCAACTTTCTCATTTTGATACTTGCATCTGCACAAGGAATAATATTAGTTTAGCACATATTAGTCTTCATGTCTCCACACATATAGGTGAGATGCACAGGTTTTTAGTCTGCATGTTAGGGCTGGACTATTATTCATATTTGTAATAATCGCAATAATGAAAAATAAAAAAATAAAAACACTTTCCAAATCACTGAGTGCTGCAATTTTTGGACGCGTAACAATTAATGGATAAAAAACGTCCTTTAGGTGTTGGTAATGTGTTTAAAGTGGGTTTGCCTCCACATGGAAGGCACAAGAGAGTTGCAGCAGTGACATAATCCAATTTCATTATTGGTTTTAGAGTTTATATAATCAATACTTTACTAGAAACATTCAGGATTCTCATCATAGCATTAAGTTCTGGTCAGACTGTTTAATACATAGACCCGTTTGTTGGTTGCACTTTATGTTCAACAAGGATTGATGTCCAACTCACAAAGCTATTCCCCTGAATAAGAATATCCTGATATTGTTTTTATTAAAACACTTACATTTCTTGTTTTAAATAGTCCTTGTTTACAAACATTTATCTACAGGCTATTTTCGTTGCTTGTGCCTAATGCAGGGAAGTCAATAATAAATCGCAATTATGGTTGAAATATATCGCAATTTTGATTTGTGGCTAAATCATACAGCCCTACTACATATGAAGAGGGACCCTGAATAAAAGAGCTGCTCTAAGCTTTAGGTGGAAGGGGTTTTAAGTCAGCGGGATGAAAGCAGCTGCTGAGCCATGTCAGGAGAGTCAGATTCAGTTAGAGCTCTGCAGGTATCCTCTGCTCCTTCCAGCTAGTTTAAAGATTCAGGTCTTTGAGAAGGCTTGGCTTCAAGAGGGGAGAGGTCTGATAAAGCAGCCCAATATGTAGAGAGAGGAAAGGCTAGTGCTACAATGAAGTAGGGCTGCAGCTATCGATTAATTTAGTAATCGATTAATCCAACTGTTCCCGCCCTACAGTGAACCAGCATCACCTAACCAACTACAGTGTTACTGTTTGCAGATCCAGGTGAGCTTATAGTGTCCAGGCCAGAAAGAAGCGCTGACACGGTGCTCTAGAATGTTTCCATGAAAACAGACAGCCATGCAGCGCACTCCAGCTCCACCGCTGCCCAGCCACTGGTTTGGTGCCAAACCGTCTCACCAACAATTAGCCCAGAAAATCTTGGCATCATTTTGCCCACAAACCCGTTGTATTTATGACGGAACTACTTAGCAAAGGTGACATGAAGTCTGAGTTAAAGTTAGAATAGAAATACACAAATATCTACTTTTTTTTGGAGCAAATGTCTTTTGGTATAAAATAACTGAAAGGTGTCAGTTAGGCATTTCTTAAATGGCCAATATGAGGGATTGCTGCCAGGCCAGGGACTTCATGCATTGTTTAATAAGCAGGACAAAACTGGGCTGGATGTAAGGCTGAATGTGTCAGATTCAGCTAACTCTGCATGTCTGTATTAGTTGAAGTTTTGTGAGTGCAAAGTGCCTTGAGACATTGTTGGAGCTGAATTATGTAAAAAATTGAATCAAGTAACTTCAGGCAAAAGAAGATACATTTTACTGGAGGAAAGTAAGAAGAGCTGCAGGGAAAAAAGACAATATTGCGATATTCTGTAACTGCAGCTCTCGTTTTCTATCAGCAGATTAGTTCATTTCTCAGTAGAACTTAGCTGAAACACTGTTTCAGCACATTAAAAACCCTTATTATGCTCTCATTTTCCCATAAAACCATTGAAACGTTATTCAGGGTGTGTGCAGCAGCCATCGTCCTCACCGCCAACAGGTCCAGACCATTCTCGTCCAGGTTTGTCACCATCGATGACAAGCTGCCGGCCTTCCATTTAGGGAAAGTGTTTTTGTAGTCGGGCAGCTTTTCCACTTCGGGCCACACATCATTGTTTGGTGTGCCCAGGGTTCTGGAGGGGACGTTCAATTAGAAAGTTATTATTTAGATCAGCTGTTGGTGTTCAGAAATCTTGCTCTAAAACTTGGGTTTTCCAGCCCAGAGTCAGTCAATCTATTTCAAGTTTTGTTGAAAAAATAAATAAATAAATAAATAAATAAATTAATTAATTAATTAATAATCATCTGTCCAGGGGTGATGCTGAAAAACTAGTCCATGCATTTGTTACTTCAAGGCTGGACTATTGTAATTCTTTACTATCAGGAAGTCCACAAAATGCAGTTCAAAGCCTTCAGCTGATCCAAAATGCTGCGGCAAGAATTCTGATGAAAATCAACAAGAGGGATCATATTTCTCCTGTTTTAGCTTCCCTTCATTGGCTTCCTATTAAATCAAGAATAGAATTTAAATCTCTTCTTCTAATGTATAAAGCCCTTAATAATCATGCTCCATCATATATCAGAGCTCTGATTACCCCGTATGTTCCTAACAGAGCACTTCGCTCTCAGACTGCAGGTCTGCTGGTGGTTCCTAGAGTCTCTAAAAGTAGAATGGGAGGCAGATCCTTTAGTTATCAGGCTCCTCTCCTGTGAAACCAACTCCCAGTTTTGGTCCGTGAGGCAGACACCCCGTCTACTTTTAAGACTAATCTTAAAACTTTCCTTTTTGACAAAGCTTCTAGTCAGAGTGGCTCATGTTACCCTGAGCTACCTCTATAGTTATGCTGCTATAGGCTTAGGCTACTGGAGGACATCAGGGTCTATTTCTCTCACTCTACTGATTTCTACTGTTCTTCAATTATGCATTGCTTGTAGTCATTTCAGCTTTTAACTTTTTGTTCTCTCTTTTTTTCTTCATAGTAGGTACACCTGGTCTGGCGTTCTGTTAACTGTGATATCATCCAGGGAAGACGGCTCACCCGCTACTACCATCTAATGTAGAACAGATTACTGGATCAATGTGTGCTTCTGTGTTTTTTGTCTCTCTTGTTGTGTCTCTGCTCTGTCTTCTGTAACCCCAGTCGGTCGAGGCAGATGACCGTTCATACTGAGCCCGGTTCTGCTGGAGGTTTTCCTTCCCGTTAACGGGGAGTTTTTCTTCCCACTGTCGCTCCATGCTTGCTCAGTATGAGGGATTGCTGCAAAGCCATGTTCAATGCAGACAACTCTCCCTGTAGCTCTACGCTTCTCCAGGAGTGAATGCTGCTTGTTGAGACTTTGATGCAATCAACTGGTTTCCTTATATAGGAAATGTTTTGACCAATCTGTATAATCTGACCCAATCTGTATAATATGATTAAATTTGACTTTGTAAAGTGCCTTGAGATGACATGTTTCATGAATTGGCGCTATATAAATAAAATTCAATTGAACCTGAAAATCCTGAAGAGCTGGTCTATCTCCGAGTCTCCGTGGAAAAGTGGCTTCTTGGTAGCTAGCTCAGCAAAGATGGTTCCGGTGCTCCAAATATCCACAGGGGTGGAATATCTGGGCGAGCCCAGCAGGACCTCCGGAGCCCGATACCAAAGAGTCACCACCTGAGAACACAGCTTCTGGTCAATGGAAAGCTTTGAAAAAGGCTGAATTAGTCCAGGTGGCTGGACATTTCTCACCTCGTGGGTGTACACCCTGACTGGAACGCCAAAAGCTCGCGCCAAGCCAAAATCGGCCAGTTTGATCACTCCCTTGTTGTCTATCAGGAGGTTCTGAGGTTTCAGGTCCCGGTGGAGGACCCGGCGACAGTGACAGAAGAAAATTCCCTCCAAGATCTGGTAGAGGTAGCTCTGAGAGACCCAACAAGGAGACGGAAGGGAATGTGAAGACAGAGACTTTAGGGAAACCAAGCAAGATGGCACATGATGTTCATCTCACTGACAGCAGACTGCAACAAAGGCTTGTCAGAGATTCCACATTAAAGCACCTTGACTTGCATGGGGTCCATGTACTGGCCGGAGGGGAGAGTGTCTAGGTACTTCTTCAGGTCCATGGACAGGAACTCAAAGATGAGGTAGAGACGAGATTCCTGCATCAGGACATCCATGAGTCTGAGACAAAGAGAGAGGGGAAGGTTAACCTGTGCCTGGAAACTATGGCTCAGAAACCCTTCAGTAGGTGTCAGTGATGTAATCAGGATTATTTAGATAAACTTTTACACATTAAGATGCTCTGGAAACAGATCACACAGAAATTAACACCCTAGAAGCTTAAATTGTTTATTCCAGTGTTCCTCACTAATAATCCCTAGACATGAAATGCAAAGAGCTTCTCTGTTCTGTTACTCCTGAATGACTGGTCCAAGTCAAAAGATTTGGTCAGTTTCTGGAAGCAGAGCAGAGGAGCCTTCCAACGGTGCATTGCATGGTCCACAATAAAGCTCCAATTGCATTGAGCCAGTGGATATTGCTGGGCTGCTTAACACGGAGCGAAGGAGAGAGAGCGACAGAAGACTGCTAGGAACATTTTAGGAAACATCACGGAAAAGAAGTCAACCAGAAAGCTCATTTCTGAGGACGGTAACCATGAGAAGCGACAACAGAAATGCTTAAACAAGCTAACTGTATTCCCAGCGACATTCCAGTCTTTTCCCTCTTGGGATCATATTTTTTTGCGTTTTTCCCCCACACTGGACCTTGGACCTTTAGCTACTTCCTTGTTTATCCTTTGCTGCACACGCACAGTGTCTTACTACCATTCTACCATTATTATAAACAAACACTAAGAGCTCTATTTTAGGGCTGCAACTAACAATTTTTTTATTAATCGGTTGATTATTTATATGATTAACCGGACCAAAAAAAAAAAAAAAAAAAAAGCGGTGCTCTGTTCCCTGGATGCGTTCCCAAAGCAGAGTGTTGCATAGTGCAGCTCGAAGGGGGGTTCATCACGCTAATAAAGGCTAGCGTTAGCTAATGTGGTTTAGGAGGTTTATAGCTGAGCTGATGCACATTCAAGAGCTTTACTGACTTTCCTATCTTGCTCTCAACATTATGCTCATTTTTGATGAGCGTAATGTTCTTAAGTTCAGAGTAACAGTTTATTACACCAAAATAGGGCTCGACGATAGTTCAACAACAATATGGGTTTAACTATAGATGTATATCGATGATAGAAAAAAAAAAAGTCAATAAAAAGTTCTATACAATAACAGTTTTCCTTCCTTTGTATTCTAGTCATGTTGATTACTATTACGGTCGCTACATCTTCCAAACCGATCCAAAGCTCAGAGCCAGGAACGCTCCGTCACCAAGCTCCGCCGTTCAAAAAGGACAGATTTTCGGTAAGAGTCCTAGCAGACCCTAAAGACTATCTTGCATGCCTACGCTTCTCAGTAAGTGAGTGTGACCAGTGCAGCCAACTGGTGTCTGTAATAAATAAATAAAAAAAATAAAAAAAAATAAAAATATTCTTAAGCTACACAAGTTGGTGCATTCTGTCCCCCAGCTGTCACACCCTCTCCTTCATCTGAAGGCCGAGTCCACTGCCTGGGTGACATCAAGGCTTGGCTATCCAAAACCTTTCTGAAACTTAATGAGAGCAAGACAGAGGTGATGGTGTTTGGCAGTGCCATCTCTGACCTGAGACCTTTCGAGGATTTTGTACGTTCCAAAGTAACCAGCCTTGGTGTCACCATAGACAGCGATTTTAAACTGAACAAATAAACGGCGTTTTAAAAATCACGTTTTTATCGTTATGTTCTTGCGTCTCTGCACTGGCTCCCTGTTCGTTTCAGAATTGATTTTAAGATTTTATTGTTTGTGTTTAGAGCCTTGAATGGGATGGCTCCTCAATACATCACCAAACTCCTCCGGATTTATTCTCCGGCACGTGCTCGGAGGTCTGAGAGCCATCTTCAGCTAATAGTGCCTAAAACGAGGCTTAAAACCAGAGGGGATAGAGCCTTTTCTGTAGTTGGCCCCAGACTTTGAAATACTTTGCCCCTCCATATAAGAACAGCCTCCACAGTGGAGTGTTTTAAGTCCCATCTTAAGACCCACTTTTATTCTTTGGCTTTTAACACTGCGTAGTTGTATGGTCCTCTGTGTCCTTTTTAGTTTATTTTTTGTTATGTATAGCACATTGGAAACTTTTCCTGTTGTTAAATGTGCTACATAAATAAAGTGGATTGGATTGAAGGCCGCGTACCGTACAACGTTGGGATGTTTGAGCTCCTGAAGCAGAGACACCTCTCTGATGGCGGTGCTAGGAACCCCCTCCTCCTCACTCTCCAAACGGATTTTCTTCATAGCCACGACCTGCCCCGTGGCCTTGTGTCTGCCCTTGTATACCACCCCATAGGTCCCTGGGAAAAAAAAACGAAAAAAAAAAACGTTTTTTTCCTGACAGTGTTCGCTACACGCTGAGCCATATAAATAACTAATGGCTCTTTGCTATTCAGTAACGACTGTACCTGTGCAGAAGGTGGAGTTATTCAAATAAAACATGAGATTTGACAATTATTAGTCACAAAAACAGGGGTTATAAACCTTTCCACTATATTTCTGTGTATAAGAATATCAAGTCTATAGACTTTGAGAAAAAAAAACAGTCATTTCCTGAAAATAAACTTAAAACATTTAAGACACAGCATCTGAACAAGAGCACACGTCAACAAGCTGAGATCTGATCGTACCAGCCCAGTCAGATGGATCAAATTACTGTCAGTTCCAGATGGCTGTTTTCTCACTGACGGAAACATCACTAAAACAATATCAGGATACTATTAAATACGTGTGATTGGTTTGATGCTTGTGAAGTTTCCATGGAGTAAACCTCTGCTAAGACAGGGGGCCCTCCTGTGTGACTGCCATGAAGCTCGTGTGTTTAATCAGATCTTATTGCCACACAGAAGCTCAAATCTAGGCTTGTTCTTCCAGTGAGACTGACACCAGGCTGCTGCTTTTCAGGGCGTCAGTTCAAATCCTGACCATATTACATGACAAATGTACACTTGTGATCTTTGGAAAAAAAACAAGACAAACCTTCTCCGATCTTCTCTATTTTTACATAGTCTTCCATCTCTGCCTAAAAGAGAGGGGGAAACGGGTCATTTAAGAAAACAGTTGTTTCAAACACTCAGGAGGCTTTTTCTGACAACCATTTTATTAGCTTACACATTTTAATCAGCTGATTAATGACACCATCAACAGTTTCCAGCTATGTGATTTCCCTAAATTAAAGATAATCGGCGGACCATTAACCCGATCGATAACAATGAGGCCAGGATAGAGATTTCCATTAATACAGAAGATTTTCACCTACTTACCTACCGCTAGCTTACACAGTGCTAAACAGAGAGGAGCCACAAGTATTCCTCGATTTTCAAACAGTTCTCGGACTTTTAAACTAGCGATAACAAGCCCAGATCTAACCTCGACCTGACGAATCGTACATCCGTTAATTTGTAAATGTGACCAAATAAAACAAATACCTAGTTTTGTGTCGTTTCCTGCACAATGCTCTCTTCATTAACCGACTGTCGCCACTGCAACGCCGAGGAACTATTTTAAACAAGCCGCAGCGCAGCAGCGGTTCAAAAAGCACCAATGAGCGCGCTCGATACGTTTCAAAACTACCAATCAGAGGGGGGGACACTTGGCTGCCGGTTGAGCGGGAGACAACGCGCCGACGTAACAGCGTTCGAACGGAACCAGTTTGAAGGCCTAGATGTGTTTATGGACTGTGGGACATTTCTGTAATCTGCTCATCTAAACACGGAAAATCCTTTAAAAGGCATAGACATCGTATACGTAGACGCGTCGTCCGCCATGTTAAATGTGGCAAATCTGCAGTTAGACTCAGTCACTTAAACAGTATCAGAGGGACTTTAATCTCTAAATATACTTTGTATTCGTAATATTTTTATTTTTGTAATATTACAAGTTTATTTTCGTATCCCTTTAGCGTCATTCTCCTGAATTTCTTCTCGTAAAGAATAAAAATAATAAAAATAATCTAACCTAGCCCTATTACTCCAGGATTGAAATAACTGTGACTATTCTTCACAGAAAAATGTCATAATATCTCTCTCATAACATTACCATTTTGTGTTTTTTATTTATTTATTTATTTTACTGTATTGTCCTAGGACTTTTTTCTCATATTAGTAATTTTACCTATTTAATACTCCCCCAAAAAGTGTGTTCCTAAAAGTTCACATGTGGCACGGTTTTATGAAATAATGAAGACCACAATGTTTAGATTTAACAAATTGATCCTTATATTCATAACACACACACACACACACACACACACATATATATATATATATATATATATATATATATATATATATATATATATATATATATATATATATATATATATATATATATATATATATATATATATATTTATAAAATCACACAGTTATTTATTTGGCTTATTTATAATACTTGAAAATCTATATATGCACATCTATGTCTAAATACAACAGTCTGTACTGTATGCAAGCTAAAAACCTTGAAAAAAGAGTGGTCTTGCACAGCTTTTTTCTAGTGTTGCCACTCTGCAGCTTTAGTGTGTCCAGTTTTGCAACATGGTGCAGCCTCAGTTTATAGAAGGCAGATACAAGTAGTGAATCAGCCCGAATACATTTCCATGCAGCACAGGAATGAGGGATCTTCTCTGATCCACGTTCACTACTACAGAACTTAACTTCTTTCTGCCACATACAATATGGCGGTGACGTTGACGTGCGAACCTGCACCCAACGACGCGTCTACGTATATGATGTCTATGATTGAAGGCTTATAATAAACTTTTAGCTGTGTCTGTGCTTTAACCCAGTTGACTTGAATATGATCTCATTGGGCGAGCTCTTCAGAACTTGAAACAGTCAAATAGCACGTCATTACCTGTGTTGCAGTCAGATATGACTTTTAATCTGCTACCTTTTTGACATTTTCTCTTTAGAATTTACTTTGCTTAATTTGTTTATGACAAATTCTCTTGTTTATTATTACACTCAGAAATCTTGATGTAATGTCTTGTTTGACCTTCACATGTTTGTTGTTTGCTTTACTACACTTTCTATAATCCCAAATATAATCTGTTTTGTTTTCCCTACAGTTTTTTTTAAAAAAAATAATTGTATTTATCACCCCTTCAAGGTTTTCTGGTAGGCAGAATATTTTTGTCTTCTACCAACAGCAAATATTGCAAAAATTGCAATATTTTGACATTTTACATAGATAGTTTCAGTTCCAGCACTGACACATGGGTAGAGTACCTGAACAATACTCAACTAAAAGCAGGGTTACTTCAGAATATTTCTGCTGTTGTAAAAGTAGAATGCTGTTATCAAGAAAATGCAAGTATTTGGTGAAAAGACTTCCGACGTCCAGAGCATCATTTGGATTCGCTGTCTGATTTATTATTATAGAAAGCATCTAATCAGAAAGACAAAACTGAACAAAACAATGTGCAAATTGTTATTATTTTCACTAAATAAATAAGTAAACTTGGTACAGTGTATATTTACCTGACATTCAAATGACAGTGCCGACTCAGAAGATAGAAAATAACATTCCAACAATAAAGCTTGTGCAAAAACAATTACTCTCACTTTAGCACAAACTGTGTGTGTTTGTTTGGTTAAAATATGCGCTTTATTCAGTTAAGTGACCAGAGTAAAAAATATTTCAAGAATCAAGACTCTTTATTGTCATTATTTCACCATAATGAAATTTTGGTGAGACACCAGCTGAAAATTCACACAGATTCATATATAACACACAGACACAGAACAAGACTTAATGTTTTCAAACGTTTTCTCCCCCAAGAACTTAGTCGATTGTGCTGACAACACTTTCTGAGAGGCTAAAACTGTGCAGATACTTCTCAGCATCTGATGAAATTTAAATGTTGGAGTCAAAAGGAGAGATAGGAGTTTGATGTGGTAAAACTGCTTAGACATTGCTTTCTTTCAAAACGGTTGCACATTACCACCTCCCTCTGTCCACAGGTGATGTCCAAACATCCGCATATTCACAAATTGTTGCCTATTATTCCATCATTCGACTTTGATAAGAAGTATATCAGTATTTATAGTATAAAATCCTGTTTTCAGTTGTCAAAAAGTACCCTTTTCCTACAAAAGTAACATGTAATTTTTTAAACAAATTTAACTGATGCCATAAAAGAGCTTCCTAAATCAGAAAAGCAGGTGTGTACATTTTGTACAAAGGAAGAGCTTTTAGTTTGGATATGGTCTATAGCAGATTACAGGTACGTGCAAATGGTTTGAAGACTCCACATTTTTCACAATTAACATATCAACTCGATGTAGATTGTCATTCATCCAGTACAGGACAATCCTAACCATATTTTTCAGATTGTAAATCACACTTTTTTCATAGTTTGGCCAATCAAGTCACTTGTAGTCAGTCGTGACTTATATATAAATTTTAAATGGTAAATCACACTGAACAACATGAACCAAGTAGTAAACATTACCGTCTATAGCTGCAAGAGGGTGCTCTAGGCTTATGCTGCTCTTGCACCACTTAAAAATGAATTAAAACATTAACTTATAATTATAAACAACAAAACCGACTGTTTCAGTATGCATTCACGCAGCAGGGCGATGAGTGGTGCTCCCTGAAATGCCCAGACAGCAGCAGAACTCTGTCTGATAACAGCTAGCGCTAGCTTACAGAACTGATGTCCGGGCGGTTTACAACTTTGCTGATGCACGTCAGCTTTATGTTGCTCTGAAACATCAATACTGTTAGATTAGCACATAGCACTGTTACGTTCACTGTCTAATTTCAAAGTAATTAGACCGAAATGCTCTGATGAGAACTTTCCTGGTTGGTGTTGGTGGCCTGTTGGGCTAATTTACCCCATTCAACCTCCCAGGTATGTTCCATATTTTTCAGCTGATTGTGGCTGCAGCTGTGCAGTTGAATAAATTGGCTTACCAGATTAAATGTCAGTTTTTAGTCTTGGATCGTGTGAAATAAATTTCTAAATAAATGCGACTTATAGTCCCGTGCGACTTATATATGTTTTTTTCCTCTTTATTACGCATTTTGACTGATGCGACTAATATTCCAGGGCGACTTCTAGTCCGAAAAATGCGGTAAGTAGAAGGCATCTGGACTTCCTCTTTTTTTTTCTTGAAGACCCTCTTCTAATCCTAAATGCTTCATCTTTTCTGAACATGGCAGGACTGCATTATAGATTTTAGATTTCTAGAACATCTTTTCCAGTTCTTTACCAGTACTTTTAGTAAGAGCTGTCTATGGATCCTCCTCTTCCCTTTTTCTGGACAGTCCTGTCTCCAGCATATCAACAGCAGTCAGGTCAACTGTTAACAAAGATGGGATTAAAGCTTTTCACTATTTCAACCACCTCATCCACATGTTGTTTCCTGTTTAACATAATATTCCTTCAGTTTGTTTTAATAATAGGATTGTAGTAGATATAACATTATTCATATTCATCTCCAATAGTTAATATTATGTTCTCAGGGACACCAGCGAGATTCTCAAGATGTCAGCACACAGGTATCAATGAATGACATGGAGATGTTGCAAAGCACTGATAATACAGTCTGTAGAGGCATTCTGAAGGAAAAAATGCAGCAATTCTCCCTCTACATCTGAGCAACATCAACCCGGCTCAGAATGAGATCTCTGTCACACTTATCAAAGGTCAAATGTTGTGTTTATGTATTACTCTGTAGCTCCAGTTTTTGTGGTGAAAATGAATGCTGATTTTAGATTATTGTGCAGAGTGATCAGAGGATGATCCACTGATTGTAAAGAGATTCATTAGTTTAAGTGGTTTGCTTTGTAACAAAATGAAAAGAAATTCTGCCCTGAAAGATAAGAGAGCTTTAAATCACCCAGAAGCTCAGCCTCAAGCTGAAAGATGACAGGTTAAAATACGGTAAACGCTACCATAAATTGTATTATGTAAACAGTAAAAATCCTCCCAATGCAATCCATATGCTGCGTTGCTTCTCATTCAAGGTAGTGGGCTTTCTCCCAGCTCTGCCCGAGACCTCCACCATGAAGAAAGAGACGGAATGTCCTCCAAGACCATCTTCTTCTAACAATCCGGGAACAGTTTGTAGATGACCTGCAGAGGGTTTGCTTTCTTCCATTTGTTAAGTGTTAGGATATCGTCAAGTCAAGTCAAGTCAAGTTTATTTGTTTAGCACATTTCAGCAGCAAGGTGGTTCAAAGTTTTCTTTAATATCATGATAACATAGAATATCATAAACACATTGTTACTGGTTGTGAGACCAGTAACAAATGTTGAATTGTTTCAAGTGAAAACATCAATATACATCAAATATGTTGCTCATGTTTGTTACAAATAATTGGGTCAAAAACAATCCTGAAAATACAGCCATGGACTAAATTGTTGGCTCCCTTCTGTTAATCAAAGAATATCCCACAATGGTTTCTGAAATTACTTGAAACTGACAAATGTAATAAATAAAGATTTACTGAAAATGAACCAATGAAAATCAGACATAGCCTTTGATAGAGATGTAAAAACCCGCTGCTGCTCTGCTGTTGTGATGGGGTATGCCACCCCAACAGAACACCATCCCCAAGCAGCTTCATGTTCCTGTGACTATAGAGTTGCTCAAATTATTCAGAAGTTTAAGGTCCACAGGACTGTAGCCAATCTCCCTGGACGTTGCTGCAGGAGGAAAAAGGACACCTTGAAGAGAAGAATCATATGAATGGCGACCACAGAGGACAGAACAAACTCCAGATAAATTGAAGGTGACTTCCAAGGTCAAGGTACATCAGTGTTAGATTCGCACCGTCCATCATTGTTAGAGCACTGCTGGAGCTTTTTGGCAAGGCACATCAGCTCCATGAGCATACCTAGAGAAGAAGGTCTGGGGTTGCTTTACGTCACCTTGCACTGGGGGTCTTAGATCTGTGCAGGGTTTAATGAAATCACAAGACTGTTAAAGAATTCTGGAGAGAAATGTGCTGCCTAGCGTCAGAACGCTTGGCCTCAGTTGTAGGTCATGGGTCTCCCAACAGCATAAGGACCCAAAAAAGAACCCCTAAAGAATGAATATGACTGATTCATTGAACCCTGATCTAAATCCTGTTGAACGTCTGTAGAAGGAGCTGAGAATGCACCCTTCAAACCTGAGACAACTGGAGCAGTTTGCTCATGAGGAGTGGGCCAGAACAGGTCTGAACAGGGGCATGTCCAACATCTAAGAGACACCAGTCTGTTTAATTTTTAGCCAATCTTAAATAAGTAAAAAAAAAAAAAAAAGTGTTGCGAAAAAGAATGTACGCCCTCTTACTATTCAGAGATTTTACACATCAGGACATAACTCTCTTATTCAGTTACCAAAAACTGAACCAAAACCCATGAATGTGTAAAAAATAAAAAAAACAAAGAAACATCCTTTGATTTCATCTTCTGTTTAAAACGTCTTTATTGCCATTTCACAGTAGAAGTCATCCCACGACACAATACAGAAAGGAAACGTTAAACAGCATCCTAAGCACTAACAGACCTCAGAAATCATCTCTAACATGGCTGTGGAGGAATTTTGACCTGCTCTTCTTCACAACGTCAAGAGAAGTTTCAGCGTAAAGCTTGACCTTAAACAGAGCTACTGCTGTGATCAGTCCATCAATGCACCTGATTGGCAGCCACCAGCTCCTCATCATCCTTCTCATTCCTGAAGCAGCAGAGAGGCTGGAAGTCATTCATCAGACTGCTTCCTCAGATCATGTTCAATCCCATTCCATCCTTGGCAAATGCTTGGACAGTAAATATGTCCAGGAATGTACTCTTGGTTTTTACAACATATCTCATTGATTTTGGGGATTTTTTTAACTGCCGAATCATGAAAAGGAAATATGTTGCTCAATATGACAAGGCAAAATGATCTGACATCGTGTATTCGCAACTTTTTCCACATCTGCATTTCATGCAAACAGGTGTTTGTCCTCACCGGCGGCATAACCAGTTTCTTCTCTGGAGAACTGATGCAGATGGAACTGATAGATAGTGGGCTGACTGGGAAGCTGAACTGGAGAGTTGTTTCCTTGCTCACATTAAGCAGCTCACTCTGCGACACCAAAACAATCTAATGCCATGTCCAGATACTGACTGCCGGCTCTCATTCCAGTTTACGGTTGGAACCAGCCCACCAGCAGAATCCTAGCAGCGCTGATCACTGAGAAGACGAGGGACTCGTGGAGAACATCCAACACCGGAAGGATGTGGGATGTACCAGAAGAAGAACACACTTCTAAAGCAAAGCACTAAGACAGCGCACCAACAGATAAAATCACTGACTGAGCTCCTACCAAACAGATCTATCACCACAACCGCTTTGTTTGATAACACCCCCCCCCCTCTCCCCCATTCCAGTTTGTCTTAACAAAATGTTTTTTTATGTTATTTGTTTAAATACTATGCCAGACAATGTGGGACCAGAGTGTTTGGAGTGGCCATTCTAATTTGGGAATGCCTCTTTTATTATTATTTTTAAATATATAACATTTGAAATAATCTTTAAAGCACATTTGTGGATATTATAGTTATAGCCATTAGAAAAAAAACATAAATATGTATAACTATGCAATAACTATAAAATAGGGATTGGCTCAGAAATATCCTTAAATAGTTTATTTAAGCTTATAAACACGTGTAGATATATGTACAATACTAATTGCTTGGCCATGCCTGGTGGCCACATCTATTGCCACACATTTAATTCTAAGGAAGTGAACACCTGACTGTTAGAACTGATCAGAACAGGTAAGCACCCAACAGCAATGTCCAACTCAGATGTCATTTGATACACATGAAGACTAACGATGACTAAAAGATTCAACTGGCATTGAGGTGGTTACATTTAGAGTGATGTCAAAAAAAGATTTGCTCCCTTATAGGTTTTTGGCTGACTTAGCTTTTTTGTCTCACTGAGACGTTCCAGATCATCAAACTAATGGTTTCGTCAGTTTGTTGTTTTCTGACGAGATTTTATCTCTTTCGACACATCCGATGTTCTCAGCTGGTCGTGGCAGATGGCCATTCACACCAAGCCTGGTTCTGGTTCTGCTGGAGGTTTCTTCCTGTTAAAGGGGAGTTTTCCCTTTCGTTGTCCCTATATGCATGCTCAGTATAGGGGATTGCTGGAAAGTCTATGACACAATGCAATCTGCAGGGTTTGATTAAGGTAGAAAACTTTACCAATTTGAAAATGTATGCTGAACTTGACTGCACTGTTGGATAACTAGGAATGGATGTAACTGACCTCAGATCTGTCTGTAAGACTGGATTGTGCCCTAACGTGTGGGGTTCCCCAAATGTCCATCCTGGGTTCCCTCCTCTTCAATATCTATATGCTCCCTCTTGCTCAGATAATAAAAAACAACAACATCAGCTACCATAACTATGCAGACGACACACAGCTCTACATCACCATGTCACCAGGTGACTATAAACCAGTTCAAGCACTGAGTAAATGCCTAGAATAAATCAATGCCTGGATGTGTCAAAACTTTCTCCAATTGAATAAAAACAAAACTGAAGTAATAATCTTTGGACCAACAGAGGAGAGATCAAAAGTTAGCACACAGCTTCAGCTGCTTCAGCTAGGAACCACTGATCAGGCCTGAAATCTGGGTGTAGTGATGGACTCAGACCTGAACCTTCAAAAGCATCTAAAGACAGTTACAAGGTCGGCTTTCTATCACCTGAGGAACATTTCCAGGATTAAAGGACTGATGACTCAGAAGGATCTGGAAAAACTAATCCATGCGTTTATATTTAGTAGAATTGATTACTGCAATGGTGTTTTCACAGGCCTGCCTAAAAAGTGGGTCAGACAGCTGCAGCTGATCCAGAATGCTGCTGCCCGCGTCATCACTAAGACTAAGAAAGTAGAGCACATCACCCCAGTTCTAAAGTCCTTACACTGGCTCCCTGTATCTCAGAGAATAGACTTTAAAATCCTTCTGTTAGTTTATAAATCCCTGAATGGCTTAGCACCTAAATACATCACAGACTTGTTATCAGTGTATAAACCCTCCAGACCACTAAGGTCTTCTGGCTCCAGCCTACTCTGCATACCTAGAACCAGAACTAAACAAGGAGAAGCAGCATTTAGTTCCTATGCTCCACTTATCTGGAACAAACTTTCAGAAAACTGTAAAAGTGCTGAAAGCCTGAGTTCCTTTAAATCAAGATTAAAAACACATTTCTTTAGGACTGCCTTCTACTGCTCTAGTTAAACTGTTCTACTGAAACATCACTAGTTTTTTTAGTCCAACTGTTTTTAATGTTGTATTTTGTTTCCACATTATATTCCTACTTGCTTTTATTCTGTTTTATTTCCCTATATTTTAATAATGTAAAGCACTTTGCATTGTCTCTGTACTAAATTGTGCTATACAAATAAATTTGCCTTGCCTTGAAATGATATCTGTTGTGAATTGACACATTATATGTAAACTGAATTGAAGTAATTTCATTTAGAACAAAAGCCATCTGTAGTTAACCATATTTTTATGTTAATCTTAGCCACATCCAAGTCTGATTACTGCTAGACCTGTAGGGTACAAAGTACCTGTGATTCAGCAATAAGAAGATAGACTGCCTGTATATTGCCTCCATGGGAGAGTTCCAATACCAGAACCTTCACTGACCCAAAAGAACACAAAGACCTGTCTAACATTTACCAAAATAAACCCATTTTGATAATTCCCCAAGTCTTTGAGGAAATATTCTGTGGACTCATGAGACAAATGTGGAGCATTTTAGAAGGTGTGGGTCATGTTTCATCTGGAGGAAAATGAACAGCATTTCAGAACAAGGACATGAAACGGTAGTGGTCATTGTTTTACAGCAGTGTCAAATTTAGCAGGAGGGCCAGGGTGGGACCAGTGTTTTTTCATGGGGGCACAGAACAAAACATTGGGAAATGATGGTCTGGGTCTGCCTTGCTGCTTCAGGACCAGGACAACTTGCTGTAATCGACGGGAGCCTGATATCTGCAGAAAATCCTGAAGGACAATGTCATCAGATTGTGACCTTAAGTTCCAGCCTCACTTGGGTTATACAGCAGATCAATGATCCAAAGCACAGCAGCAAGTCCACGCCTGAAATGAAACGTTTTTGCTGTCAAGGGGCAAACACCCAGTTATTAGGTTTAAAGGGTTATTACCTTTTCACAATGGACCAGGAGGGTTTGGTTTGATTTTTAACCTTTAATAAATTAAACCATGATTTCCATTTATCTTCTGAGATTAGCATTGTCTGGTATTAAACTTTGGTTTGATGATCTGAAACATTTAAGTGAGACAAAACAAGAAGAAAACTGTGCTGGGGTGGGGGAGGGCACTTTTCATGACACCCTTTAGAATTGGCACCAGGTTGCATCACAAATAGAACAATAATGTTAGTCAGTTAAGGTCACCAAACACAGAGG